>NC_037676.1:33933428-34158051 GCF_003255815.1 Theropithecus gelada | reverse complement strand
AATGGTTGAACTAGTTTACAATCCCACCAACAGTGTAAAAGTGTTCCTATTTCTCCACATCCTCTCCAGCACCTGTTGTTTCCTGACTTTTTAATGATCGCCATTCTAACTGGTGTGAGATAGTATCTCATTGTGGTTTTGATTTGCATTTCTCTCATGGCCAGTGATGATGAGCATTTTTTCATGTGTCTGTTGAAATGACGAGTTGATGGGTGCTGACGAGTTGATGGGTGCAACACAGCAACATGGCACAAGTATACATATGTAACAAACCTGCACGTTATGCACATGTACCCTAGAACTTAAAGTATAATAATAATAAAAAATAAAAAAAATTAAAAAAGATTAGGCTTATATGTCTATAAATGTACATTAATGCAGAAATTCTCAAAGATTTTCAAGTAAGCATTTTATGATTATTTTTTGTTTTTATTTGCTGCTGTGGGGTACCCAAACCTTCAACTATGCCACATAGTTTTCATTTCAACAATGTACTATTTATTTTTCTGTTCTATTCAGTTTTGTCTATAGAACTGTTTAAGGCATGAATGTGAAGCTCTACTGTTATCTTCTTTAAACTTGTAGCCCCCAAACTAAAGTGTCTAGTATTATAATAGTGAAAATAGTAGGTAATGATTTCTGGATTGGATAATATGGATGGAAAAAAAGGAGACAGGTGGTAGAGATAACAAATTACATTTAGGTGGACTTGGATGAGACCAGAGTGCAAGCTGTCAAAATGATCTATAGATTAGCTTCCTAACTTGTCTATCTCTTTCAACCTTGTCTTCCTACAATTTATTCTCCAGTTAAGGGCCAGAATGATCCTTTTATATTCATAAGTCAGATCATGGGGATCCTCAGTTTCAAATCTTTCAATGGCTTCTTCTTTTCTCTAGAGTGAAACCAAAGTCTTTATGCTAAATATCCCACTTTACCAGTCCCATTGTATCTCTGCCCAGCATTTCCCACCCTTCCTCTGCTCTAGTCAACCTGGCTTCATGGCCTTTTCTGAGATACAATGCGTACATGCTCATACCCTGTCATTCGCTTTCCCTGCTTTATTTTTCTTCAAGGTACTTATTGCTACCTGTCATATACATATATATTTACTGTCTGAATTGCCCAATTAGAATGTAAGCTTCACTTCAGCAGGAAGTGTTTTCTTTACATCCGTACCTCCAGGGCCAGAACATACTCGGTACATGGTAGGTACTCAATACAAAGTTGTTGAATGAATAAACAAAGAAATGAATGTAGGGTTATGATTAATGGAATTAAGAAAATGGAGAGAGCAAATAGTCTGAGCATTCACATGTACATTTCAAGACCATCCTGTCTGCCAGCCAACCATAGCCCTATGATCTACTCGTGTGTCAATCCAAAACTGAGCCCAACTATTCCAATGGCTTTCTAGCTGAGTCAATGTCATCTATTTATTCTATCCTTTTTTGATGCACAAATATTTATTGAGCATGTTCTATGTTCTCAACACTATTTTATGGTATCCTAGGCACTGGGGATTCAGTATGGAGAAGACAGGTACACTTTCTGGCCTCATAGAGCTGTCCCCACACAGAGCTGTCCCCACAAAAAAAAAAAAAAAGGAGAACTACATTAAAAAAAAAAAAAAGAATCAGTTCAAAGTATACTGGGGGAAAAGATTATGGTTTTGCAATTATGGTTAACAAAATCTTTATCTTGATATTCCAAGGGGAACCCTCACCTCATCCCAGAGAATCCATGCTGGCTGCAATGAAAGTAACCACACACATTTTTCAGTTTGAGTATGCACTAAAGATGAAGGGTGAATGTCATGTGTTCATCACACATTTAAGCAAAATCCTCAAAATATGACAAAGAAAGTTTGGTTTGGCTACAAAGCCTCTTAACATGAATGACTAAATACACACCCTAAAAAGCCCACTGACCTCTTGGGTAGATTATTGGCTCATGAGCTATCTCAACTGCTGCTCATGGAGCCAGAGTCTGTTCCAGCACACTGCCAAAAACAATCTATTTCTGCTCCAAACCTACCAATTATTCTAACTGGTCAATCAATGTGTCCTGTTGATCACATTCATATTACAAGACTCAAAGGCTATTTTCCAAAACATTAAGCTGTTCTTTGCTATCCTTTTAATGGTGGTGAGCACCCCTCCCTTATATTTTAGTTCAACTTCTGCCAAGTTTCAATTAACCTAAACTAAAGAATAATGGTTATTGTGCTTTAATGTATAAACTCTCTTGTCTGCATTGATGTATTGTGTTGCTCTGAAGAGGTCCAATGTGGCCTCTCAGAAACAAACACAAAGAAAAAGGGAAAATCATTACTGTGAATGCCAACATCTTAAATACAGAATCATTAGAAGAAAAAAAGAGCTGTATATATTAAGGAGCAGTGAACACTTACTGCCTTATCAGAATGATCATAGTAATAATTCTAATAATGAGATTAATATTCGGAATAGTGACACACACACTACTATCTACAGTCAAAATAAGCAACTCATTCCATTGCATACTCGAGGCCATGGTACCAATTTTTCTGATGTTTGATTATACCAAATATTGTATAGCTGAACATAAAAATTTTGGTTATATGGAGATGTAATACAATATTTAATACATATCATAACATATATTAACAGTGCATAAGTATAATTTCATTTTATATTTCCCAAAAAGTAAAATGTTCAAAGAAAATTCCTCTCTTCTATATTACCCCTCCATTTTCTTTTGACAATTATCCCTGTTCCATCTCTAGTTCACATATGGACTGTGCAACCATGTATTGAAACAAGGAAGAAAATAGCCCATATATCTAAAGATGAAAATAGACTCTGAAGTTCCATATATCACTAATATTTTTACATTGACTCTTCAAACATATTCAAGGAAAAAGCCTTTAGAATCTTAATCAGTTTTAATTACTTTCTACATAAATATATACTAGTCATTATCACGTAAACAGTAATCAGACATGCATTTCCACACAGAAAAGTCAATTGTTTCCACAGACTTCCTCCATCCAATCCTACTGTTTAAATAATCATGATACCATGGCTTTCACTTACAGTTCTTGCCTATGCTGTCCCAAAAGCTAGAGTTCATTTTTCTTTTACCCCAGGGAATATACAGACTGGAAACACATCATCGGTAAAGCAAAGCATTTTTGAACTCAGAGAATTCTTTTCCCTAAGAATTTCAGCATGTTAAAAATGACTTGAGATTCCTCCAAAGAAAACACATGCCATGACCTGAGAGGTCAGGATAGACTATCCACAGACACAAAAGGCCACCAGAATTAAGTGTGCAAATCTTCTTCCTTTCAGTTGGTGATGCTCTTTACAAAGAGATGACTCTGCTTTACCTTAATTTTTTTTTTTTTTTTTTTTTTTTTTCCTGTCAGGTCTGTATTGCAATCATAAAATCTCTGTTCCTTACTTTGGGCACTTTCCATTTTATTAGGCACTTTCATGCATGAGTTTTTAGTCAGTGTTTGAGGTTTAAAAAAAAAAGTCTAATATGTGTTTCATATCCTCTAAATTTTTGTGAGCACACAGAACATTTAAAATAAAAGTTTATAGCAAAGTCCCAGAGATATAAAGTTGGCATATTGTGTTTCTGAGCACACAGCTACGTTTACTCTTCTTCCCATGCCCAACACTGTCAAAGATGAAAATCACTTTAGTGAATAAAAGAAATCCCTCTTTCTGAATTAAAATGAAAATGGAATCAGAAAATTTACTAACAGAAATGTGTTATTCAAATGTATTTGAAGCAGAGTATAGCAAGATTTTTATTTCTAGAAATGCCCCATATGACAAAACCGAACCACACAATAGGACACTTTTTTCTCACCAGGCTCCCTTGGAAAGGCTCAAGTATTTTCTAGCAGGCACTTTTCTTTCACATTTCTGCTGTTTTGTGTTATTTTCTCTGCCAATGCAAGCAAAAGGGGCCATGGAAAATTCCAGAAGAAAATCATTAAATGAAGACACAGCAGGTCAGTAATAAACATAGGCTTTATAAAATGTAAACAGCACTGGCTACAATCAAATATAATTAGATTATAAGCATTCTTTTCAGTTTACACATGGAGAAAAGTGTATTTTTAGGTAAATGCCTATGATTTAGCAAACACAAAAGTTAATATATAGATTAAACTTTGCCACATTTGAAACATTAAATGTAATGAAGTTGCATTGTATAATCCTTTTTGGCATTTACTACAGCAAACCCATTAACCAATAGGCTAAAGGCATGTGTAGATTCCCAATATATTTTTTCTATATACAAGCGCACAAACCCACTTATGTAAGTATTGGTACTTTTCTAGGGTAATTAAACACCATTATGACAAAAAAGTCTTCTCACGATTTTGTAAACATGTGCTTCTTAGAGAAATTTTGTATCTATCAATAATACTATGTTTTGGCAAAAATGATGTTCCCCTCATCTCCCATGTAACATTTCTATGCTTTTGAAAGATAAAATGTAAATGATCTGAAGCATCAGGGTACTAAGATAATCATTCAACAAGGCAAAATATTCAGTGTAGTAAACCTCCGAGACTGTAGTAGTTGGAGATGAAATTGTAAATGGGGAAGTGTAGATTGCTTTGATTTAGAAAATCGTTGCCATTAAACAGTTTACAAAGAGCCTACTGTTTCTGCATCATTATCCTGGATGTGTCAAAGTCAGCATTTTCACAATATTTAAAGCACTCCCAACTTCCTCATAAATATCATTTATACTCCTGCACAGACATTCAGCATATCTAAGGATATCATTTACAGTCTTCTGTAGTTACACAGTAGGATCACCTGAGCCAATCAATGCAGGTGAACATGAAATAAAGATATAGAGGAGGGCAAAATTCTCTAACAGCAGAATCATGGAGATCATGGAATTGTACCGCCAAATTTGATCCAGGACTAAGCACATTGTGTTCCTTTGTGTGTGGAAAGTAGCCCAGAAGGTCAGCCGGGCCTGATGTGTACAATTGCATGTTACTACACAGCAAATCAATTTCAGATGAGCAGATGGGCCCACATTCCAGCATTGCCATTTATTTTTCTTTATATACTTTGTGTTCCAAGAGGCCTCTCTTGCTTATAAGAAAACAGAAACCAACCCAGAATTGTCTTTTCCTATCTTTCTGTCCATTCAAATCCCAACAGAACCATTTCAAGCCACTACCTCCCACAAGCAGCAGCTGCTCCAGGTGACACTGCTCATAGCATTCTCTGAAATTCTCTAGCATTGATCAGTATAGGAAACACCAATTTTGATAGGTAGTCTTATGTAACCTTCAGATGACTCTTTCAAGACATTCTTGCATAGGTTAACAACTTAAAGCTGCAAGAACGATAAAACCAGTCCTTAAATAGAATTTTAAAACAAATTCATTTATGTTCAAAGCAGCAAATCTGTAGAACTGTATAAAGTATCTTTTTGTTTCTGAGGCCCTGAAAACCAAATGATAGCTAACATATAAGAGAATACCACAAGCCCTGGGGCTGAAAGAACAGAAGCCTGTAATAGCCACAAAGTGAAAGGGAATCACTTAGCAAAGATGATTTTTAGTTTCTTCATTAAAGCTAGATTTCTTCAAGTAGCAAATGTAAAAGCTGAATGGGTTACAAAGAAAATGCCAAACTGGGAAACATTTCCCAGATAAATGGATGACTTATTTTACTTATTAAGCCCTCTTACAAAACATCAAGAAAAAAAACCAAAACCTCAATAAAAAAGATAAGCTATAAACCAAATTAAAAGAGGACTGTGTGTTATACAATGAAAGTATTCAATATTAAGTGATCGATGAAATCAGATGTTTTACAAGATATTTATTATTTGCCCATCAGGTTAACAAGGATTAAAATAGAATGATGACTTCTAATGTTTTTCTCAAGCAACAAGAACAAGACATAAAAATACACAGGTGGTACAATTTAAAGTATGATTCCTTTCATTCTATTATACAAATTTGAGGCAAGAAAGAACAAAGAGAGGAGAGTTCGATAGACCAGAGGAGAAACAGTTGAGTCCTCACCAAAAATAATTTGTATCTTAATACACTACAACATTGATTCTCCCAGTACGGTCCCCAGACCAGCAGCGTCACTATCATCCAGGAGCTTATCAGAACCACAGATCCTCAGGGCTCATCTCAGAACTACTGAATCAAACTCCAGGAGTAGGTCCAGAATTTGTGCTCTAATAAGACCTCCCCATGATTCTGATGCACACTAAACTTAAGAAACCGCTGCTTAGAAGACTATAGCTTGTATAAAATGTAGCAGAGGTATTTGTTTAAAATGCTCTGCATTCTAGCAGTCAGAGACGAGATGTCATAATATCTGCAGCATACTTTGAAATAGCACAATAACAATATCTCCCTCTATGTTAGATATATGTAGAGATGGGAATGTTCACCAAATTGTTAACTAGCACAGAATCTAAATGGAGGTCACAGAGCACAGTGTCTCCCCTGAGCTAGTAAGGTAGTAGGTCTATACCCAGGAATCTGACCAGGATAGGTTCGTGCCCAGGAATCTGGGTTTTTATCAAGTATCCCAGGTTTTCTTTAGGCTGGTGGTTTACACCACTTTACCAAATGTTATTTAAGAAACACCACTCTAGACATCTTGAGTATTTCTTAGTAAATGATGATGGGGCCTAGCAGACATCTGTCCCTAAATGTGCAAGCAACTTCTAAGATTTGACAGACCAAACCTGTGGGTGGTTCTATCTGTACTCCCACTATCTTTGCGATGGTGGATTCCCAACAACTGACCTGATGACTCCTGTTTTCCCACACATATTACAGAAGACCATGCCCAACATCTTTTACATCACAAGGTGACATGACAAGCAATTCTATAATATTATGTGATCACTCAGTAGAGGATCAAATCCCACATGATGAATAGGAATGAGCACTGGAGGCAGGAAAGCATTCTTCTCTTTTGGTCTGTCCCCAATGCAAATTCTGACTTACCTGGGATTCTGGGGTAATGGGAAAGGTCCAAACTCAAAGACCTGGATCACTGAGTTTTATATTATTTACAAGATCCTGCATGTGAGTTACACTGGGCCCTATGAATTCTACAAAGGGCTTTGTTCAGACAGCAAATAACCAGGGGGAGAAATCACTTAAATGCATCCATGGTAAGTATTTTTCAGATGTTGTAAGATTGTTACCAAAGAACCTTAAAAAATGGGAGAAAAAAAGACGACCTATATTCTACAGTATTGGTATTGATACTGTGAAGCATGCCATTTAGACTACTGTGAAATTGAGTATTTGACATTTTGCCCTATTCTTCCCAAATATAAAAATGTTGCAAAAAGAACTGCATAGTTATTGCATAAACCACCTATAAACATCTTTTCCTTAGTGTGTCTCATAAAGCAGAATGAACTATGACCACCTCATTTTTGAAAAAAACTAGCTGGCCGGGCGCGGTGGCTCAAGCCTGTAATCCCAGCACTTTGGGAGGCCGAGGCGAGTGGATCACAAGGTCAGGAGATCGAGACTATCCTGGCTAACATGGTGAAACCCCGTCTCTACTAAAAAAATACAAAAACCTAGCCGGGCGCGGTAGCGGGCGCCTGTAGTCCCAGCTACTTGGGAGGCTGAGGAGGGAGAATGGCGTGAACCCGGGGGGCGGAGCTTGCAGTGAGCCGAGATGGCGCCACTGCACTCCAGCCTGGGAGACACAGTGAGACTCCGTCTCAAAAAAAATAAAATAAAATAAAAAAAAAAAAAAGAAAAAAACTAGCTGGTTGCTGCATGTTTCACTATTAATTCCATTTGCATAAACTATGTGCCACATCTCTGGTCACTTGTTAATAAGATGTTTTGCTAGTAGTTATTTCTTCCTTCAAAGATGTATCTTTTCTGCCTGATTTACATAATTATAAAGCATCTCCACTTCCTTATAAGTACTTGCGTAAAGGTTATATCAAGATGGCAGGCTAAAAAGTGTTTTAAAATGGTAAAAGAGAAGAGGGAGAAGATTTGATCACTGCGAATATATCCAATGATCAGTTCAATCAACTTTAAATTTGTCGCCACTGAAAAACAAAACAAAACAAAACAAAAAACCAGCTCCTTCCTACACCCATTCTGGTTTTGGCTGTTCTGATCACTACTGTAAATGTGAAAGGATATCCGAGTGATAGGTCAGCCAAGAATTAAAATCCATGTTACATGGAACTCTACTCGAAAAGAATTTTTAAGTAGGTCATGCCTTTTTTTCCCCATAGATATCAAAAATGAGTGACAAGTGTCCTAAATTGCATATAATTAGTTTTGAGGATTTATAAAAATTTCTAGATTATAATGGAAAAATTCTAAATTATTCCAGTATGAATAGAAGAGTTCAGAGATTTTGCTCTGAGTATTAGATCTCACCAAAATTGAATGATATCTTTGTGATTTAGCTGTGTCAACATCAGCTATTGGAACAGGTGAATATCACAGATAACTGCTATTACAATAGTCACAGGGTAGGGTGTGTTCCTAGTTCTTAAAACTAACCACTTTTAAAGTAGGGAAAATTATATTCAGTTTAGATTCCTTAAAATTAACCACTTTTAAAGTAGGAAAGATTAAATTCAGATTAGATTTCTGAAAATATCTTTTACTCTCAGGTAAGTGAATGTCAGAAGAACAGATTTTTGACCAAAATATGTTTCACCCATCTAACATTAGATTTGAAAGTTTGGGCCCCTGAGCTTCAAGGCTAGAAATAAACCAACAAATCCTTATATCCTCGTTTCTGTGACTATTATGAAAATCTCAACTTTAAGGTCATCAAGTAAGAGTGCTCTTTGTTCTCCATGTTTTGCACACAATGGGTACATGTTCAGTTTCTTCTCCCAGTCATATATCCCAAGTGACCAAATAAATTGCAAAGAGGTGAACAATGAATTCTGGACTGGGTGCCAGAGACAAGGGAGAGATGATTTTTCTGTAATTTGCAAATGGAAGATTCCAAACCTTCCCTTTAACCAGATATACTTTCTCCAATGTTTTCATCCATACTCTATAACTTCCCTTTGAACCCTCAAGCACACGAAACTAGTGACCATATTCCAAGTAAGGTAATTAGTTCTCAAATAAAGACCTATGGAGAAATAACAACTCTGATCCACTCAGAGCCAAGTGCTATGTTGCTGGATCTGCCCCTCAACAGTTTACAGTCTTCCTCCATGAGTCTGTACTGGATGTCCAGCATCAAGACATTCCTAGGAATATATCTGTTTACAGTCGTGTATTCCTGCTATCAGACAGAGAAGTTTTCTAGACTATTGTGACCAAGTAATTTTGTGTATTTTCATGGGAATGGGGGCAGACAAGGGTTCATGAGAAAATCCTCTTCCCATCATCTGGTCCTGTAACAGTGAAGCAAGAAAAGAACTAACTCCATTTTTGTTTAAGGGGCCTTTACCCATTCCTGAACATAGACTAGGATAATTTTAGAGCAGTGAGATAATATGCAAAAATAGCAATCATGTAGTTTTTAAAACTAGCTCTGAATTAAAGGAGACGTGTGTAAACCAACAATGTTTTGTTAAAGATTTGTAGAGTCACTGTAACCTGACCAAGGACAAAGAAGTTCTCAGGCTCCTGGGACCCTCACTGGCACCCAGTTTCTTTTTGATCTCAACCGCTTCCTCTTCCTACTGACCTTAAGTTAAAAAGATCCTAAAATCATACTGACTCAAGATGGTGCTTTGGAACAATAGTCCACCATCTTCTCAATGTGCTGGTTCCCCAGATAAACCTGCTTTTCCTCTGAACAATTCTGTCTTCTGGAGTTCTTGCTTTTGAGAGGTGAGCATTGGAACCTGGATTTGGTTACAGTACCTGTCTTCCAAGCTAGACATGTTCTTCTACTCTGACACACTATCCATGCAGCAGCAGCACACAAGGAATTCAGGTCTCCTAAATGCTCAACACACATCCATGTTTCCATGCCTCCGTATATTCTATTTTTTCTTCCTGAAATTCCCTTGTACCTTTTGATGCCCTGGATAACTAGTCTTTCTTCAAATCCCAAATCATACATCATTTTCTCTATAAAGACTTCCCTTTGATCATAAATGGACAGATGGAGAGGAAATAAGGAGTCCTACTACATTTTATATTTTACTGGATATGCCACCATGTTCATGACCTCAAAGTATTAAAATTAATCACATCATATAAGACTTATTTGCTTATTTATCTTTTCCATCATTTTATTAACAAGTAGGATTGGTTACTATGGGGAAAATAAATGTTTTATTTTTATTCCCGGATCTTATATACCATTAACCACTCGATTAGCTCTCAATAGGGAAGGAAGAAGGAATGGATAGATTCCTTTATATATTTGTACTGTACTTTGTATTCAAAGGTAGAGTTAGGTCCCGAAGCCAATATACTTTGGACTACATCAAACTATTAGATGGACATTTTCTCTAAGTCCTCTTTTCTTTTCCAACTAAGTTATCAGAAAGCCATTTTAGGCATAAAAGTATGTTATAGAAAGTAGATTCAGATATCTCCTTTGAAGTGATATTCACTATAATGCCCTATATGAGTGAAAACCACATCCCCAAGGTACATACAGGCTTACATCAAGGGAACCTAGAGTAGAATTAAATATCTAGTAGCTTTCAAGGGCCTGATCCTGAGAAGGCGAGGAATTGAATTCAGGGCAGAAGTTGGTCAGGGTGCATTTAACAAGGCAAGTCAGGGCTGGTGCATGGAAAACATAGACTGAGGCAGAAGCCAGAAGGCCAGGAAGAAGGAAACTGGCAGGGGTGAAAGCTGTGAGCAAACTGGAATGTGTCTAAAAGTGAGCCAGGAAGAAAAGCACAGTGAAGTCAGAGATGGGAGCAGAATCTCTTCCCCTGTGCAAGCCTTCCTCTGTGCCACTGGCCAGATGCCAGTACTGCAATGGTCATTCAGTACTCTGGTCTCTAACAGAAAATCTCCATGGTCACTGAAAAATCTCAGTATAAGTATACACCTACTTCTCCTTGGATCAGAAGAGCTGGTTCTCAAATCTATCTCAGTGAATCAAATGAATCAAGCATTATGGGAAACATACTCACTGGCTTCTCTTGCTTTACACACACACACCACCCCCCCACCCCCAGAAAAACCAAAACTGGCTTAAATGAACATTGCTGAAAATATCACTGAGTTTTAAGCATATAGTCACACTTGTCAATTGTTATTAGTTGTTCAACATAAAAGAAAAAAAGAAAAAAAAAAACAACCCTGAAAAATAGCAAATTTGACGATTTGAACAAATTTCCCTGTAGAGAGACTGGCATTGACAGCCTATTCTGTTAGAATTTCTGGTGCAATTTCTACATCCTAACTGGTCACTTACTTCTCCAGAAACTAGGTTGAAAAAAACCACAGACATTAAAGACGGCCAAGGAATGAAAGTTGCAAGGCTTCATTTTGAGTTTCCTTTTCAAACCTTGAAGTAGGACTCTGATTATGAATACTGTATAATAATTTTAATATAATCATTTGCATTCTGAAAACATTTTAAAGCAATGAGAAAGCAAAAGGAAAATTAAATTTTTACTGTATGCCAACCAATTTTGATAATGCAGAAGTGAAATAATGTCACAAACACAAAACTTTAATAATTTATAACTTTGATGGTAATAACTAAAAATATGATTACCACTTTAGAAATGTTGAAATTAAACCAACAATTTACTTTCTTGGCTATCTGATTCTTTTTTTTCTTGAAAACGAGAAAGAAATAGAGTCAGTCTATAGTTGCATAGAAAGAGACTTTTATGGTTTTTCTAACAAAGATAATAAGAAGTTGAGTTTGCTTGAGAGAAAACATTCCAGCTACTTACTGAAAGGAGCAAAATTCAATGTGTGCTTCATACCACAGTAGAATGCTAAGAAGAACTGCCCACAAATTGGGGCATATTCTCTTAACTCGGTAGGAAAAGCTGACTGCTTTCTTGATAACTGCAAGCTGAAGTCAACATATGTACCACCCAGGCAGATCCACTGAATAGCATAAATGTGTAAGTAAAATGTCACTAGGGATCCAACATTATTTTTTTATGTCAGAATGGAAACAAACAAACAAACAAAACCACTTTGTTTAAAGGCAAGATCTAAATAAGACACTGCCAAGTAAGTTTCCTCTGTCTCTAAGAATCCTCAAATAAAATAACCAATTTTTAATAGAAAAGATTAGAAACAATCTTGGAAACTCCTATCAAAAACTAAGGTCTTGCATACTAGTAAGGAGTGACATTGGGATGGAGGTTGGGGGAGGGATAAAAATATATTGAAGATGTTGGTGTCTCTTCAAGTGTATATCTGAAAAAGACAACATTAAGATCATTCAGTTGTTAAAGTCTATGATGTATTATATCAGAATTTATAACCACTGCAGGATTTCTAAATCATTACTCTCCGATGATGGGGTCAGCATTTTGAATATTACTCAGGGAAAATAAGATGTATAAATAAATAAATATGAAAAATCCAAATGATAGTCCTGACAAAACTATTTCAGGGTTATAAGAGAGCAACTGCTTGCTGGCATCTGTTCATCCAGCATCCAGCTGTTAGTGGAAAAGACTGAAATCAGGTGACAATTTAAGTGCCACATGATGGTTCATTTCATATAAGACGGTGCTGAGCAGAAAATAAAATCCAAAACAACAGTAAAACTAAAAATAAAGAAAAAAAAACTACTTCCTTTGGTCTGTCTGGGCTTTGTGTTTGAAAAATCATCTCCTCCAGGGAAGATTCTTTAAGTACTATTCCACAGTTGAAAGGAAAAAATATATATATATATATGTCTGCATACTATCCTTACGCAGGCTACTTTCAAGCAGACTTGGAGGCAGGAAGCAGCTCAGCTCTGACCCTCTGTCACTGGTGATGGCCTGGGTGACATAGCTCACCTATGTCTCCTGTGATGCCCAGCTGATTCAGTATTCAGACCAAAAGAGTAGCAGCATGGAATCCAGTCACACGCTGAAGACTTCTGCACAAACGCACTTTTAAAAAACGACACCTCTCCTTGAGCAATCATAAAATTCTCCATGGGCATAATTAACAATGATTTCTACTCAATGTTTCGGTTGTAGGGAGTGCCAGCATGGTTAAGGAAGCATCTTGTCATGTAATCTGTCACAAAATCATAAAACTTTTCAGCCAGAGGCCAATTGTCTTAGTGTCAGAGAGGTTAAACGATGTCCCCAAAGCAACAGAGCTAATAAAGAAAGTGGTTTTAGCTTTCAATCTAGAGATTACCATGCACCAACTAAAGCAGCAGCTTCAAAATTGCATTTTCTTTATATTACCTCTTCCATCATTGACTCTCTATCTATACATAGATATTTACTAACTCTTATTAAACTGATTATACATCCTGTGCATTTTAATATGTGAATAGAGTCTTTTAGAATAGAAATCTCTCATTTCATTCTATCCTTTCAAAGGTTGTCTGCTTAACATTCTAAGTATTTCATTAACTAATTATTATTCACATCTCACAAGTAAATATATCTTTTAAATACAGAGTATTTATTTACATCCACTATCATGCAGTGCATTGAAATAATCATTTATCAAATGAACAAATTTTCCTGAGATATAAGCTTAAACATTTTAACACTAAAATTTTCTCAAGTTTTCAAATTGTTAAACTTAAAAAAATCATAGTTCCCCTTCCCGAGTCCAAGTGATCTCATTGTTCAGTTCCCACCTATGAGTGAGAACATGCGGTGTTTGGTTTTCTGTTCTTGTGATAGTTTGCTGAGGGAACATCACACACCGGGGCCTATTATGGGGAGGGGGGAGAGGGGAGGGATGGCATTGGGAGTTATACCGGATGTAAATGACGAGATGATGGGTGCTGACGAGTTGATGGGTGCAGCACACCAACATGGCACATGTATACATATGTATCAAACCTGCACATTGTGCACATGTACCCTAGAACTTAAAGTATAATAAAAATAAAATAAAACAAAATAAATCCTAATTCTAAAAAAAAAAAAATCATAGTTAAGATTTTAAAACCTAACTATAAGCTAGACAGTGTGCTAAGTGCTTGACATGAGTCATATAATTTAATCCTTCTAAAAAATGTGTGCTTTAGGTATTACCTAAGAGGCTAAAGGACTAACACACTGTCATAAGCTAGTAGATAGAATAGAGATTTAAAGCCAGGCAGTCAACACCCATCTAGCATATGAGCCAGACATTCTATTTCTAGTTATTTAGCCCAGAGATTGAAAGCATGGCCACACAAAGGTTTGCACATGAAGAATCAGAGCAGTTTTATTTGTAATAGTCAGAAAGATGGAAACAATTCTAGTGCCCATCAATGGGGAATGGATAAACATTGTTGCATACACATACAGTACAGTACTATTCAGCAATATAAAGCAACAAACTGGCCCAGCACGGTGGCTCATGCCTGTAATCCCAGCACTTTGGGAGGCCAAGGCAGGTAGATCACAAGATCAGGAGATCAAGACCATCCTGGCTAACACGGTGAAACCTCGTCTCTATTAAAAATACAAAAAATTAGCTGGGCGTGGTGGCGGGCACCTGTAGTCCCAGCTACTCCGGAGGCTGAGGCAGGAGATGGCGTGAACCCGGGAGGCGGAGCTTGCAGTGAGCCCAGATTGCGCCACTGCACTCCAGCCTGGGCGACAGAGCAAGACTCTGTCTCAAAAAGAAAAAAAAAAAAAAAAGGCAACAAACTACTGATACACACACAGCATGGAAGAACCTCAAACAAATTGAAAAATTTTGACCAAAAAAGAGCACATATGTTATCATTCAATTTACATGAATTTCCAGAAAATGCAAACTAATCTATAGCAATACAAAGCAGATCAATGATTGTCAGGAAGAAGGAAAGACTAGGGAAGGATGGAACTCAGGGGTTTGAGGAAACTTCTGGGGTGAGGCATAAGTTCATTATCTTAATTATAGTGATGGTTTCACACCTGACCATATCAGTCAAAATTCATCAAACCAGGCACTTTTAAAAATGTACAGTTAGGCCGGACACGGTGGCTCACACCTATAATCCCAACACTTTGGGAGGACAAGGCAGGTGGATCATCTGAGGTCAGGAGTTCAAGACCATCCTGGCGAACATGGTGAAATCCTGTCTCTATTAAAAATACAAAAAGTTAGCCAGGCATAGTGGCAGGTACTTGTAATCCCAGCTACTTGGGAGGCAGAATTAGGAGAATCACTCGAATCTGGGAGATGGAGGTTGTAGTGAGCCAGATGGTGCCATTGCACTCCAGCCTGGGCGACAAGGGCGAAACTCCATCTCAAGAAAGAAAAAAGAAAAAAAAAAAAAAAGGTTTGTTGTATGTTAATTATACAAAAAAAAAAAATCTAAGTAGTCCAACTCCAAAACTTATACCCTTACCCACCAGAGTCTATGGCCTCAGATAAAAGTCCTACTTAGAAAAGGAAATATATTGACTTTAATTCCATCTCATCACTTATTTTACTCTCCAAGATATAAAGGGCCAATTGATGCTGTTCTAATTAGTGATTTTGTTACCTTGCTAGTAAAATCTTTAGGGACAATTTTACTTTTGATCATTTTATCCCTACTCAGAATGTTTTCACTGCCGCTACTTCTGCCTTTTCTCAGCTGTCTCTGATCACTGAGTTACTTTTTCCTTGTCTAGGTGGGTCTGTTTCTCATCTATTCCTTTAATCTGTTTTCTTCACTGTGTTTCAATCCCTTGGGTTGTGAAGTTATATAAAAATGAGCATACACTGCATATAAACTTAAAAAACTATCAAAAAGGTTCTGTGTGGAAGGAGGTTTTCTGCCACATTTCCTACAGAGTAAAATGCTCTGTTGGAGTCACTTTTATTGATGTTGATAGTTTATTCACTTAGAGTACTTACAGCTGAATCTGAAGCTCTCCCAAAGTTTCTAAAATCTGAACACTGAGTAATATAGGTAATTTACTGATACAAGCTACAATATTAATTTAACATCTTAAAATACTGTAGCAAAGTACCCTGTATTCTAAACTTGTAGTAACAGATTTACAGTCAAATCATGATTTAAAAACAGTGGCCGGGTGCAGTGGCTCACGCCTGTAATCCCAGCACTTTGGGAGGCTGAGGCTAGTGGATCACCCGAAGTCAGGAGTTTGAGACCAGCCTGGTTAACATGGTGAAACCCTATCTCTAATAAAAACACAAAAATTAGCCGGGTGTGGTGGCAGGCACCTGTAATCCTAGCTACTTGGGAGGCCGAGGCAGGAGAATCACTTGAACCCAGGAGGTACAGGTTGCAGTGAGCCAAGATCGCACCACTGCACTCCAGCCTGGGCACCGAAGCTAAACTCCCTCTCAAACAAACAAACAAACAAACACTAATTATCCAACTTCTGAGAAACCTGAAGATTGTACAATTTGAAGGGGTCACTTTAAGGAAAAGACTACAAAATAAAAATGCAAAATTAAATCAGAATTTGGAAGGGGCCTATATAATTAAGGGGTTTAAAGGGTGAAAGATTATGTCTCATTTCTTTTCCTTTTTTTTTTTTTTAGAGACAGGATCTCACTGTGTCGCCCAGGGTGGCATGCAGTGGCACGATCAGAACTCACTGCAGCCTCCAACTCTTGGACTCAAGCAATCCTCCTGCCTCAACCTCGTGAGTAGCTGGGACTCAGCCAGCTACTGTTTTAAAAAATTTTTTGTAGAGATGGGGTCTTGCTATGTTGCTCAGGCTGGCCTCAGGCAGTCCTCTCACTTCACCCTTCCAAAGTGCTGGGACTGCAGACGTGAACCACCACACCTAACCTAAAGCTTAAATATCTTTAGCTATATGCAAAATCCACCTGTGATTTTGGAGCAGCTTATTCATAAGGGCAGAGATCTGAGATGTGTTCTTCCCCAAAATTATGTAAGTACTTGATTAGAACTGTACGTTCACCCAACTCAGAAGATCAATCAAGATTTAGAGCTCCTAGGGGCAGCTATGTTTACACAGTTAAAGCTGGAGTGGAGACCAAGGCTTTATCTTCTTTGTTCCCAGCACTCAGTTTACCATACCTCAAAGCAGGCCTCCATCTTCTCTTTCTAAGCTCATTGAAGTTCATGTAAGAGTGGGGACGGGAAAGCATTTAGCACTAATCAGCTGTGGCTCAATTACCAAATTTCTTGGCCCAGAAAGGAAGTGCCTAGAACTTTGCTCTGTCATAAGTGTGACTGGTCTGCCCCTGTATCAGTGATAGTTGGTTGCATACAATTAAATTGCTCAATTACCTATGTTTTATGTCTCAAAAACCACATGAAACTCTATCAGAACTCAACATATTTAGCTATAGCATCAGAACTGACCATCAGAACTCAACATATTTAACTATAGCAACTAAAGCAAAAGAGCTGTATAAATCCAACAAGAGTTCACATGAAATCTTTTCATTTTCAACAATATTCACAAGACATTACTGCAGAATAAGGAAAAGATATTTGCTTCTTGTTGTTGTTGCTGCCTCTGCTATTATTGCCACTATCCTCACTGGAGCCTGGAATATTTCTATTTGAGAATATTAGACCAAGAACTTTGAAAGTGAGCTTTTAATAAACCCATTCTGCTACATCACAGTACAATAGTAAAAGCCTCCAAAATATTTGCAGACTGAACACATTGAAAGCTCAACTTATATCAAACATGATTTTTAAAAACCTGCTAGGTACGTATACTCCTAGCATCATGTCAACCCTAATTTTAGCATGTTTATGCCTTAATCAGAAAGTTTATGGTCGTATCCTTCAAGAGAATGCCCTTGCTGAGTCATTCTGACATGTGACCACATATTAGAAGATTCAACGTAAGGCATCCTTGTATTAGAAGATGAGTTTACTGCCTTCCAGCAAGAGAAAACTACAAATCAAAATCATAATGATGCCTACCAAATATTGAACACATGCTATCTGTCTGGAACTATGCTTTATATGTATTGTTGTCACCTCTCCCAAGATCTGGGCAAAGAAAACATGTTTTCCCATCTTCAGATGCAGCACAGAGAGAAGCAGAAGCATTTGGCAGATGTCCTACAGTCAGTAGTGACAGAGGCAGGATGTAAGGCTGACTCCAAAGGTCATTCTTATTTTATGCTATCAGGAGGTTTGATGTGATTCTGTTCAATTCACCTTCAATTCTTCTCATGAGAACTGGTTCATGATGAAAAAAGAAACATTAAAAAGATTTCTGTGAGTCAGAGCATCGCCTCCAAGGATGGTCCATATTCAAAGACTAGCAAGACGGACTGCTGACTCAGGCTGAAGTTGTTTTCTCATTGGTTAACGACTAAGCCAGTGGACAAGCGGTGCAAGTGATACAGGTGAGGAGGCTAAGATGAGTGGACACAGCTCTGGCCTCCTCCTTTCAGAGTGTGCTCTTGAAGCTCCGTGGTTACTGCTGTCTGCAGGGTTTGAGCAATTAACCATATTCAGGGAGCAAAGAAACCTGTATCAAATATTAATTTCACTAAGCCCAGGAGAGAAATGACATCAGTGCTCAGGGGTCTATAAACAATGAGAGAAGGCGGCTACCATACTAATTAACTCATGTGTTTTCATTTTTATTGAACCACTGGACTTCAAGCAAGCCCAATGACCCTCCAATATAACTCTCCTGTTCTTTTACACTGTTTGGAATATCTGTACAGGGTTGTGAATTAATCTCTCATCTCTCACTGATATTCCTCTTTTTCCTGTCTTTTTCTTAATCTCTCTGCCTTTATTTCTGCATCTCAAAAATTCCACTTTGGATAACAATTTTTCAAAAAAATAAAATCAAGACTTAATATGATCTTAGTTTAGCAAACAACAAACCAACCAACCCATCCAAAGCAACCCTGAGCAGCTCCAGGAAGCACTTAAAAGAAAGGAAATGAGGCTGCATCACATTTTTGGTCTCCCTGGAGCCAAATACTTTACAGTGCGATGGTGCACTTCACTTGTACAATCATTTTTAAACCCACTTATCACTTTATCCACATTTTGTATAATACAGTGAAAGAATATACTCAAAAGCCAAAGCATCCGTGCATTAAGGAGGCCTGTCATGGTTCATCTCGAGTTAAATTTTATAGGTTTTCTCATTGCAGCCCCCAGCTATGCCGCTCTATGGTAATCAAAGTCAGGCTCGTTCATATCATCTTATGTATATTTCAGGTTTCCAAACTCAGGGTTAGAAGCCTAAATGTATTTTGTTTTTCAAACATTCTGAAAAATGATAGAGGCCCTGCAAAAATCTTATCTAGATTGGATCTAAATGGAATTATACCATGACAGCGGAACTGAAGATCAGCTGGAATAATGCAATAGCTATTTGCCCCATAACTGTAGTGCATCAGCTAGCAGTTTTGAATTATTTTTCTAGTCCCCAATTCTGGTTTTATTAGCCAGCATTTAAAAGAGACCTTAGACTTCATTGAACCCTCTCCCCTTTATTTTACAGACGAAGAAAATGGAGTCTGGAAAGGTGATATGAACAAAAGGTAGTGAGAGCCAGAAGAGGCGTAAATGTAAGTCAAACCTTTATCTTCCAATTATAAGTCTGTTTCGATAAATACAGTCTCTTATTTTTCCACCTAAGAGGCATTTGTTGAGCAGTTAATATGTGACAAATACTGTATTAGACAAGAAAACTATAATATGTACTAAGGTTAAGGACCTAGACTCTGAAGTCAGAGAAATTAACAGTTTGAATTCAGCTTTACTACTCACTATTTCTGTGCCTTTGAACAAATTACTTAGCTGCTGTGAAACATCAGAAAAGTTACTGCCTTTCCAAATATTATTTAGTTTTCTATTTTGTAATTGTGAACAATCAGCACACCTACCTCACAGGGTCTTTGTGAGGATTAAATGAGACATCGCCACTGAAGCACTCAGCAGGGAGCTTGTATCAGGGGTTCGTTCAATGTTAGCTATTATTATTACAAGTTGAATAAAGCATTGCCCATACTTGCTCAAGTGCTAGAAGATCCAAGTTCAGAGACAAGCAGAGAAACAATGAATAATAATAGAATTAGTTCAGTACAAGAAGAGCCCCGTGCATAGAGGTAAGGGCAAGGAAGCAGGTGAAGCCATAAACTCTGGTTAGGGTGAGGGCCTCCTGGGGCAATTGCACTAGGCCCCAGTTACAGACTTTAAAAAATTTTTTTTCTTAATTTTTTAAAACTGGTTTAGCTCTATAGCATACCTGATCATTGCCTAATACATAGAAAGGAGTCAGAGGAGGAAATGTGTAAACAAAATGAGTGAGACTTTAGCTAGGAACAGAAGCTAATTAACAGCACTCAGCATTTTTCTGGTGTTTGTCTATTCTCTGGTCTCATTAGAACCTCAATCTAATGTGTTGCTTTCAAGATTGATGTCTAATTTTTCTATCCTTTCTTCCCCAGATATATATCAACCCAATAAAAAACAGAAAATTGGGAATATTCTCTACCTACATTAGTTTATATGCTGAAAGCTATCTTTTTTTAAATCAGAAATATGTAATCTTCCTAGAGGACGAAAATAGAGCCGAAGCTCTGGAGACGATAGCATGGCAGTAAAAAATAGGACTTGGGAAGTGGACAATTCCAAAATCAAATTTTGGCTCTGACTTTGAGTATGTTATTTAACCTTTCTGAGCACAATTTCCTGTCCCAGAGAGAAGTAATAACATCTATTTTATGAGTACCAGTGATGATTAGAGGAAGTTAGATATATAAGAGATACAGTGACTAAAATCATTGTTTTAAATTGGAGGAAAAAATGGCTTTATGAGTGAAAGAACTCTACAAACTCACTCATCAGTATCTCAGAAAATACAACTGTAAGCGGAGATTGATGCGGGAGTGTGTGTTTTAAAGCAGGGAATTGGGGCAAGGAGATGTGAGAAGGAGAAAGAGACACACCACAAAAGTAATGAATATATGTGTGCGATTGGGGAAGAAACAAAAATAGAATACTTCCAAAATGCATCACGAAAGAAACAGTTCACCTCAACGGTAATATGTGGAACGATACTCCTGTGGCCTCCAAGAGTAAATGCAGCTCCTGATGTGGACTGACTGCCTTGGAAGAAGTTTACACCTTGGGCCAATCTAACTTTATTAAGTTTATATGTGATGTCTGAGCTGGTGTATTAAAATTTTCTCTCAAATTCAAGCCTTCTCTGCCTTAGAGACTGCTATGTTACCCCAGGAGACCCAATACCAACAAAAGTTTATAAGAAGGGAGATACACAGAGACATGATTGAAGCACAAATTGGATAATTATTATAGTGAGAAGACAAAAAGAGTTTTCGCCTACGCCGTGATGGGAACTATTAGCTCATAAAGGAAAAACTGAACCTAAGGCCTTTCCAGGAAGTGAATGTCCAAAGTCTTCTCAAAGCCAATCTTTAGACTAGAAAACAAAAATACAAATAGAACCACAAATGATTTGATTTTACTTCCCATGGAGGAAAGAAATTGTCACTGGATTAACAGTCTGTGATTAAAAGGATTTTAGCAACACCACCTGTGAGTTTTTGAAGGAATTATTAAACATCACTAATACAGCATCAGGAAAAAAATGAAGTAAATCTTTCTTAAAAGCATTTCTAGGGTACTTTTTCTTCAAAGTTTTACTTTTTTTTTTTTCTGGAACAAATACACATATATACATTATATAAGGGTTGCATCAACTGAGTTTTGGAGGTGGAGGAGTCACCCAGGGCTTTGCCAGTGTTAGCCTGGTTATTAAAAAAAAAAAAAAAAAAAAAAAAAAAAAAAAAAAAAAAAAAAAAAAACACACATCCTGGCATTTAAATAGTGGAAATGTGCACAAAAACCTTTCCTTACCACAATTTCCCAATCATACAAGCCAAAAATTAACAAATGAACCCACTGACTGTCATCTACCAAAGATACTCTTATCCTAATCTTCTGTGACTCATTTCTCTAAGTAGTGTATCTAACAGCTGTCACCTCAAACATCCAAATCTCGGGGTTCACACTTCTGATAAATGACTCTTGCAACATTGTACTTGTGAAATCAACTGACCAGCTGGGAGCTTAGAACTTTAACTCAGGCTGTCACCTTCAATCCATCATCGTGGATTGGAAGAGAGTCATGGCTCTACAACTGCAAACCATGCCAGGGTCAGAAAGAACAGTTGCAGTCAATTAAGCAGTTTAGGGATCAACTTTCCAGATCCCTCCCCCCCCACACACACACACAACAGATAAGTATCTTGTTGAAAGGGGACATTTGTAAAATAAATGCAGAAGAGAGGTCAAACATGCCCCTGGCAGAGGAGCCCACCGAAGCACCTCGGGCACTCACAGAAATCTGGACTCCGAGAAACAGTCTTCCTGTCAAATATGGACGATGTGATGTTTTCCATAAGTTGAGAATTCTCTTAAACCTTGAAATGTCGGAGTAAACTGACACCAGTGGTAAGCACGGGTCATCGGCATGAGATGGATCAGCAAACATGCAATGTGGGAAGCAGGCATGCAGAAAATGCATTCCAGAGCAAATGGCATCTCTATAATCATTTGGAAAGGCCATTTAGTCCATGTAAAAATTAACTGATATAATTTACATAGTTGCAAGTGAGTGAGCTGTATGCTCATCACTGAAATATCCTTTGGGAAACATGTCTTAGAAAATATCATTACAGCTATATGTTGCAGAACTCAGTGGGCATCTAATTTTAACAGGAGATTCCTGCTGTTCATCTTTCCGCCAAGGCACTAAGGCAATGTACCCTCGGTGCTTTGCACTTCTTAGAAATACATATCAGACCATTTCCACTAACTCAAATTTTTCTCCAACAGGTCAATCCAGTGGGGACAACATTCATGACAACTCCCCCACCGCTAAACTTTAAAACAAATTAAATATGATGTTACCTCAGGGATTGACCCTTCTTTTTGTGTCCAACACACATACATATTTGCCAACATCCAGAGGCCCTGAACGCACCAGTGCGGTACCTCCCCCAGTGGTGATTCCTGCAGGACTTTCCTCTGTATCAGTTTTCTCATGGTGCTGATGCCTTATATGGTCCTTTTTTTTATTTAGTGAAAGTCTTGCTCTGTCACCCAGGTTGGCGTGCGCGGCACAATCATAGCTCACTGCAGCCCCTGACTCCTGGGCTCAAGTGACCCTCCTGCCTCAGCTTCCAAGTAAATGGCACTATAGGCGCGTGCCTACATGCCTGCCTTTTATTTTTATTTTGGTACAGACCTGGTTTTGCTATGTTGCCCAGGCTAGTCTCTAATTCCTGGCCTCAGTTTTCCTATCTCAGCCTCCCAAGGCGCTGTGATGACAGGCGTGAGCCACCGTGCCCAAACTATTATTTCTTTTCCATTTGAAAAGCTGCTCTTGGGGTTCTGGTGGATCCTCTGCTTTACTGCCAGCTGGACCCTCCCCTTCCTTCCTTTCTAAAATGTGTCCTGGTTTCCAACCACATGCTTTGACCTCTCCCTTCTCTGCCTGTTTTCAATTTCCCTGTGCGGCTTCTGACGCTACTGCAGCATGGTGCTCACTACAGGCTTATTCACAGGATCGGGTAACACTTCCAGGGTTGGGAGGGAACTTGAACATCTGCTGCACCTGGCCCTGAATGTTCTAGTCAAGGGGACAGCCTGCTTAAGCATGAATAACTCCATAATGAGAAACTCCCTTCCCCATACAAAAACCTACCCTATATTAAAAGAATTTGGTAGAAAAGTATTCATTACATGTAGTCTAAATCATCATTGAAGTTTCTACTCACTGATCCCATTTCTACTCTTAGAACAGAACAAAGTAAACAATTTCAAGAATATGGACCTTGAGGACTGGAAGATGCCAGTTAGGATGATGGTAACACCTTGGTATTTGCTGTGTAACCTTGTGCGAAATACCCAGCCTCCATCATCATCATTTTCCCAGCTGAGGACCATGATAGGATGATGTTTTGGTGAATATCAATTGTGGTATTTTAGTACTTAGCACAGAGAACAAGTCTCAGATGTGCGAGGGCTTGTCATGCCTTCCTTGAAGTCTTTTGATTTCAAATTTCTTAAAGCAACTGCAACTCTCCATTGAGCATGTTCTAGTTTATATTTTTAACATGGTACCAAGAACAGAATGCATTGCATGTGTGTTCAGGTGAGTGTATAGCAGAACTATCACTTCCTTTGCTACTGAATACTATATGTATAATAATGCACTCCAAGTTTCCTTCTTTGACTCACACTGCCAACAGCTGATCATTAACACAGCCTCCTGCCAAACCCCTTTTATAACCTCCACCTCACTGCCATGTCATTCTTAGGTTTTTCAATCTTACTTTTCTGCCTGTCTTGCCTATGCACTGACGTCTATCTTCCTTTGTTACAAAAACCATTGATGAGCTTAAGTTGTCACTGGTGGTCTTGAGATTTTCAACCTAGAAGCACTTAAGCATTATCAAGTTAAGTGTTTTTAAAAATAATTACTAGCATGTTTTATTCATCCCTAATGCCTAGTGTCTTGATATATGTGCTTTACAATTTGCTTTTAAAAGTTAGCTGGTTAACCACTAACTCCAAAGCCCCAAATTCTTTATTGATATAGAATGCTTTGTCATTTCCCTCTGAATTCTGCTTACCTGCTTAGCCCTGATTCCAAGGGTCTCCCATTTCTGAGGCCATTTCCAATTTCAGTTGTTTGTTGGCTGAGAGCAACCCATTTTATTCGGAACTTTCAGTCTTTACAAAGTTGCTTCTACTTTGAGAAATATGACTATCCCAGATTCTGTTGTGCTGAGTGATATCATTCAGCACCATTCCTGGCACACACCAATGTTGCCAGTCTCTCCTCACGCCTTTTTCCATGTCAATGCCAGAAAAAGGGGGCCAAGAATAGACCTTAGAGAAATAAGCCTGCCTCACAAAATCCTGTCCTAGGACAGGTGCAGGCTGCCTTTTTCAGCACAGAGAACTAATTAGCATTCATTTTCTGTAACAAGCAAGTTGCTAATTTGATCAAAAAATCCAAGTACATTTGCAGCTTCTCTTCATCATATAATATTCATTTTTATTTAGCAACATGGTCATCTCACGCTGAATATTAGTTTTGAAATTTTACTTGACTATATGTCTTTTATTCAGGAACTGCAAACACTAAGTTTAACCATTAAGATGGAATTAACGAATGGCTGCAGTTACCTATGAGAAATGAACATAAGAGTTGTTCAATAAAACACAACAAATGTAAAATCTATGTTTGCATATTTTATAATTTATGAAATGCTTTTAATACCTAATACTCAAAAACAGCACAAAAGATGGAAATGACAATGAACAATATAAACTGGAAAGAAAATGGGAAAGGATTTTTATTTCGTCTCCAAATGTCTTGCATGACACTTGGCATACAGGAAGTACTCAATAAATGCCCACTTACTAAACTATGAATAGATAATGGGATGACTCCATGACTCGTCACTTTTTTTGGGGGTGGGGGTCTTGCTCTGTTGCCTAGGCTGGAGTGCGGTGGTATGATCATCGTTCACTGCAACCTCAGCCTCCTGGGCTCCAGTGATACTCCTGCCTCACCTCTATAGTAGGTATTGGGACTTATAGGTGGATGCCACCATGCTTGGCTAATTTTTAACTTTTTGGTATAGATGGGGTCTCACTGTTTTCCAGGCTGGTCTCAAACTCCTGGGCACAAACCACCTTCCTGCCTTGGCTTCCAAAGTGCTGGGATCACAGGAATGAGCCATCATACCCGGTCGAACATCATTCTTATGTTTGTCCCAAAGCTATATACACAGGGCATGCTATTCAGTGCTGACCAGGGATTTTCCTAACAAAAATGAATAATCAGCCTGAAAGCCCAACAAGGATAATGACTTTGCTATAATAGATTAATCACTCCACCGATTATGGAGGAATGCTGCCTGGGTGCAGATTCATCTCCAACACTTAGCACCTTGAGCAATTAACTCTCTGTGCTTTACTTTATTGCTAAAATGGAGACAAGAGTGCCTGCCCCATATGGTTGTTCTAAGGAAAACTGGATTAAAGTATGTAAAAATATTAATCCACACACTATAAATGACATATGTATTTGGAGTTAAGAGTAGCAATATTTCTATTGCCTATCACAATGCTTGGTGCAAATAGCAGCTACTTGAAAGAAATGTATATTTTTCATAGTTTATATTCTCTAGAATTAACTTCAAATGGAAGGGCAGACTAAAGGGGTGTGGGGCAGCCAGGCAATTTGCAACTCATTAAAACTGGTATAGTGCATTTCCTTAGAAGCCAAGTGACTCAGAGTAAAGGTTATGTCAATTAGACTCCACAAAAACATCTAAAACATAAAGACACCAATTAGGTAGCCACTCCTTTTTAGAGAACACATTTTCTCCCAAAGCTTAATCCTGACTATATTTATATGGTCCCAGGTATCACAATGGCTGAATAAAGGCCTTTTACAAGTTCCATTCATGGAAAAAAAAAAAAAAAAAATAGGAAAAAAAAAAAAAAACAGTAAAACAAAGGCTTTTTTTCCATGTCAGAGATGCAATAAATCAATATTTATCTTTTCTGATAGGAGTACTAGTTTACCTTTTTGTCTAAATATTGCCTGATTCCATTCTGAGATATGTGAAGGTCATATTAGTCCTACTGCTAAGACTGGATTGCAGAAGCAGAAATGACTGGGCTAAAATAAAAAAGCCTGTAAGATATATCATCAGGAAATATAGCTGCTCTAACTAGATATTATGTGGCAAAAAAACGTACTGTATGATTTGTCTCTTTAAACCTGTCAATCCAACCTCTTCGGAGAGTAGTAAACTCATCAAATCATTATAATGATTTAGAAAGATCATTTAAGAAATCGTAGGTACTGAGCCAAAACCTTGTGCCATGATTAGGAAAAATTAGAAGCATTAAGTTACCTATAAATAGGAAATCAACATATTAACCTTTACTTTCTTTAAAGAGGCAGACACAACATGCATTGCAAATGAGGAACTTTCACATACACGTATCCTCTATCCAAATCATTAAATCCTCTTGAGAGTAGAGGGTCAGAGCGGGGCTGAAAGCACACTGCTTCATTCAGTCCCCTAAGGAAAGCAAAAAACGTATTACGCAAAAACAACAGATTGACACAGGGAACACGAGACCATGGGTAGAAGAGATGGACTCAAAGCACATGCTAATTCCAATGAAACTAAAAAGGTGAGTTTGTAAAATGAAGACTTACAAGTGTTTTGTCTTTGTCAACTTAGGAGATACTCTAGTAAACACTATTTTCTAAAGGGAACCAAAAAGGAAAAAAAAATAAGGGGGAAAAAACATTGTTTTCAATTATTTATATAAGGAAGGAATAAGACCCATGAAATGTTCGGAATTGAGAACGCCTGAGAAATGCAGGCAATAAATATGTGCACCTTTAAAAAGAGAAATCCTTGACCAAGGAAATAGATATCCCTTTCAGTAAGACAACCTCTTAACACTAGAATCTGGTTACATCATGATAATGTAGATTTATTTCACAATACTCATTAAAAACACTTTTCCTTCTAATGACCAATTCTTGATTATGTAGGCAATAATAAAAGTGAACATCTACTACGTTCAAGTCACTGGGCTGAGCATTTCATATACAAATTCATAATACATTTCTCACAGCAAACCATGAAATGGGTACTGCGGGATTTAGTTTCCTGCCTACAAAATAGGAATGAGGATATCCACTTAACAATTCAAAAGACCTTCTTAAAATTTGCACCACAGGGTTTGTTAATTAGCATAAGGGAAGGTGAAATAAGAAGTGATGGAGACCGAGAAAGCAAGCCAGGGGCCTCCTAATACCTCACAGACAGTGCTTGCAACACGAAACCCTAGTGACCCAGGAACCCCCAACTTTAAGAAAGACTGGCCCCTAATCTGCCCACAGTTTGTTTGTCCTGTTTTCAGCATGTCATTGTATCTCCTCCAGTTATCTGCCATGTCCAATGCTGGTTGCACTCATGAAGACTGTATTAGTACATTCTCACACTGCTATAAAGAAATGCCCATGACTGGGTGATTTAGAAAGGAAAGGGGTTTAATGGACTCACAGTTCCACATGACTGGGGAAGGCCTCAGGAAACTTACAATCAGCATGGAAGGCGAAGGGGAAGCAAGACACCTTCTCCACAAGGCAGCAAGAAGCCCAAACACAGGAGGAACTACCAAACATTTATAAAACCATCAGATCTCGTGAGACTCAGTCACTATCACGAGAACAGCAGGGGGGAATCCAGCCCCCAGGATTCAATTACTTCTACCTGGTCTCTCCCTTGACAGATGGGAATTATGGGGATTACAATTCAAGATAAGATTTTGGGTGGGGACACAGCCAAACAATATCAAGGAGAGAATTAGGTCCTAAATGAGCTTACAGAACAGGTTGTATGATAGTTTTTGTCTGTTTGCTGACAAATATGTGTGTGTAAAACCTACTGTCGTTATAGCCTGTGGCCAAAAAGCAAATTGTGGTCCAAGGGTTATAAAGTCCTATCAACCTAGAACAATAAAGCTGATACAAAATTAATATAGAGAGATTATTTGGGCCAAGGTTGAGGACTGCTACAAGAACACACTTCTAAGCTGCCTTGGGGAATGCTCCAGAGAGCAAAGGAGATACTCAAGTTTTTGAAGAAAAAAACGGGCAACTCAGGAGAGAGAGTGATTACAAAGCTTGTTTATCAAGAATTCTCATTGGTTTATAGAAATACCATTGGTTAGTCATTGGCTATACATTTGTAAGTCAAAAATAAAATTCCAAGCCCCCCAATCAACTGAATGGACCCTTCCTGTCAGTCAAGGGCATTCCAAAGTTAACAGGAAAACCTAATTCAGGCCATGATTGGAAGTGGGTGTCAGGCATGCCTCATTATACCCTCCTCCCTTTGGATTTCCAGGCACAGCTGATCAGCATTAATAATAAAACACAGCTCTTAAGACCGACAAAACACAGTCTTTGCAGCAGTAAGGCACCAAATTCCAGCCTGACACTAGTACAGCATCACATAACGGCAGGCCCTGAAGGAAATGAAAGTATTTTAGCCCAAAATACATTTCTTTGACATATTTTGAAATGGCCCTGCAAGCCCATTTCTTGTGGAGAAAATCCACATTCTGTAGAGATCTCCTTCCTTTCCTAGGTCTTTTCCCTAATCCAGGAGAAAATTAACTAAGAGTATGGCATCTTTTTATGTCTGATAAGAGTTGGAAGCCTCCTGGCGGCTCCTTGGAAGAACCTGGAGCCTTCATCTGCATGATTAAAACCTTGATCTCCACAACTCCATATATTAACGCAGACACTCCCTTCTACTGATCTCGAGTCTTTAGATAATAACTTAACTCTTTCAACCAAATGCCCATCCAAAAATCTTTGAACCACCTATGACCTGGAACTGACCCCGCCCCCACTTCGAATTGTCCTGCATTTCAGGACCAAAACCAATATACGTCTTGCATATACTGATTGATGTCTTATGTCTCCTTAAAGTGTGTAAAACCGAGCTCTACCCCAACTACCTTGGGCACATGTCCTCAGGATCTCCTGGGGCTATTTCATGGGCCACTGGTCACTCATATTTGTCTTAGAATAAATCTCTTCAAATATTTTACAGAATTTGACTCTTTTTGTCAACACATTGCTGCTACTTGGGGTCAGTTAGTCTACAGACTACATGGCAAGAGGCTTCAAGAGGTGACTCTTTGACTCGACAGGGAGTAAAACATGACTGTTACATTTTAAATGTCTCTCTGGGCCTGATAATTTAAAGGGGCTCACATTCTCAAATAAAAGCTTGTTTTTGTTTTTGTTTTTTTCCTTCATTTCTACTTCCCTGTGGTTCCCGAATACTACTGATAGTTCCCAAAAGAACATGACAACTCTGGAGGACCACATTGTATTTGATTACTTTTCAAAGTTTCAACCACATCAGAAGCTAATGGCCAAAATACAGTCTTTTTCCTTTCTGGCTTCCTCAGTATATAAGCTGAAATCAATTTATCCCAGTCTAGTGATTCTCTTTGCTAACCACCAATTTAAAAGAGGGAAAGGTGGAAGTTCATGGAAAGAAAGTGATGGAGGAGAAGTCCTAACTGAAACACACATCCAGGGAGACAAGAACGTATTATATCATAGGAAATAGACCATCTTATTAAGGAATACAGATTAATCTGACCTTTACCCAAATGCACATCGGATCAAGGATTCAGACAGCCTTCTACACAGCCCTTAAAGAATCTTGGTCGTTCTTCATTAAACAGCAAAAGCAAAATGTGGTCTATTTCTAACAAGTAAAGGCATACATTTAAAATACGGTCTGAAAACTGTAGCAAGCCAATAGTGTGGAGGCCTGTGGCGGGGGCAGAAGCAAGATAGGCTCGGGTTTCTGTAAATGAGATTAAGTTTGCCTGAAGGGTATATTTTAATAGGAAATTAGAATGTAGTTTTATAAATCATACAAAGGGGGAAAATCCAGACTTCATCACCATACCTACACAGCTGAGTTCAAAGATGCCTTGTCAGCTTCATGCACTTCATACAGACAACATGTGGGCATGAATGCTACTGTGGGGAATCATGGAAACCTTTCTTTTTTCTAAAGACTGAGGGAAGAGAGATAACTGTTGTTTGTGGAACATGGGTGAGGTCCTTCTCTAAGATTTTATGCATTCAGACAGATTTTCTGTTTTATGAGACTCCTAAGTTAGTATTAATTTTCGTGTATTTTTAGGATATATACTTAAAGATACTCAAAATGGATAGGTTACAGCTAATTCCAGAAACCACATATTTTTTGCTTCATTATCAAAGGTCTCTGGTCAAAATTTGTATTCTTACTGAGCATATGCCATATACTCAGTGAAACACAGGCTTAGGTGTGTTCAGGCTGTTTTGACTGTGCTTTGGATAATAAAGAAAGTGTAATACAATGGGAAGGTACTTTATCCATCTTTAAATGTCATCTATCTATAGTTCTTAGCAGAAAAGATATGATTATTAAATACCTATTATATGGTAGTCACATTGATGATAAATAGGCAATAAATAAATAGAACTGTTTTTATTCCTTAAACAACCCTAAAAAATATGTATCATTAAAATGTTATGGATGATAAAACAGAATCAGATGCAAAGACATCTGCCCCAGGTCACATAGTAAAAAGTGAGGCCTGCTTCAAACCCAGCTGTGTCTGACTTCCAAGATGATCCTCGTTGTATGTGTCTTAGGAATTCATGTATTTATCATGTACTCACTTTTTAATGCTGCTTACAAGAGACATAATCTGTCAGCTTCATTATTATTAATGGTGGGTGAATGAGAACTAGTATTGTGAAGTTTAACAGAGCACCAGGAAGACAACTGCCCTTACATATCGGTCCCTCTAAATCCCTGACAAAGTATGATATTTTTTACATATGTGTAGAATTTGAAGTCCAACCTAGGGAGAGTTTGAGGCAGCACATGAAAATGACAGCAAAGTGATAGAGTATCTTCTAAGAACTGGGAAATAAAGGCAATCAGGTTGTCTGCTGAGAGTTAAATAGTAAAAACATGTAAAGTCCCCTCTCAGAGACAGAGTATCTCTTATGCAAAAAGACTTGAAAAATAATTGACACATGGGGTGAGAGCGAATTATCAATCAGAAGAAAGGAGAGTCAGAACTAAAGAAAAGATAGTCACTAGAACAAGGATTGGCAGTGCCTGTCCTCATACCAACCGAAAGACACAACCAAGAACTAAGTTGTCTTGTCTAAGTAGAAGGCAACTAAGTTGTCTTGTCTAAGCACAAGGTAGTCCTACAGTGAAAATGGCATAAAAGGCAATATTAGCCTGGAATATGATAATTATATAATTATATAAATTATACATATAATTATATAATGTTAATTATATACACATATAATTTGTGTCACGTAAAATATGTGACAATTCTCAATACTTACTCTCAATCTTACTCTGAGTTCGCCAATCTGGCTTCCCAGGTCCATGGAGGCAAGAGAGCGTGTACACAGTAGATTGATGGGAATGTTTATTTTGATTGATTGTCCATTTCTCATTGTAAAATTGATGGGCATTCTGCTTTCTGTTAGTGTCTTTCAAGTTTAGTTAATGTGACTCACCATCCTTAGTTGAGCACATCCTGATAAACTGTCATAATTAAATTTGGGGGCTGGTCAGCTAAAAATTATACCTTTGACAATGACAAACTTACCAAAGTATTTTCATAATAGCCACTGTGACCAGTGAAATCAGTTGGTTATTAGCTGGTGACCAGATGACCCAAACTACCTTCTTTCAAACATTTACAGAACAAATTTAACTCTTCGAGAAGAGGTGTTATCTATCAGCAAACAGACAGACTTCTTCATTTTAGCAGGAACAGGTATACCAATCTTTTTGTTACATATAATATTTGGAAAAGCATTAATCACAATGATTATGGGGCATTGAAATAGAAAATGTCGATGGAGGATTCACTGGACAAGAACTGGAAAGTTATTTCTAAACTCTCCTGCTAATTAGCTATGGGACCTTGGAAAAATCATTTAACTGTTTTGATCCTCAATATCTTTATCTATAAAACGGAGAAATTGAAATATATGCTCCTTCCAAAATGCTAGCATTTGCTCACTTTAAGTTGTTAGCTTATCTTCTAAAAGTAAAAGTCAGAACATTTATTTTGTGCTGAAATGACTTCATTTCTTTCAAATATCAGCCTGCTACTGTCATGGTTGTTCTTGATGATTAAATAAATGTCCCCTAGTGGTCCCTAATATTGCTAACCCATTGGACGGTATATTTCCTGAAAATGCAAAGTAATATAAGCAATGAGGAAAACAGAACTCCACAGTCTGTGAATTATCTGGGACTTTACTTACTCATCACAGAGAAATGCAGTCTCGATAAAAATGTAGCCTAAATAATTATACTCCCAATTAAATCTGTAATCATTTTCATTCAGGCTCATGTGAAACATTCCAAAAATCAGGAGGCCAGGAATTGCAAAGTCAAATAAGACAACAAAATCCTCCTTCCATTTCTGAATAGTTAGACCAATGTATGTGATTTTTCTAAGATGCTGCATAACTCGGTCTTCTGTAAAAATATATGTTCACACCTTGCAAGTTAGTTTGGCAGATGGACACTCACAAAGGAGTTTTGTGTTCACTGAATAAATACCATCTATACATTTAGCTCATAGAGACAGAATGAGGACTGGCATCTTTACAGGACCAATTAGCAAATATATTCATTAAGCCCCATTCTCACCACCATTGTCAAATCCAATCATTTATTTATACCAACTAAAATCTTCTGCCTTCATTATTCATTATTGACTAACAAGTAATGAGGTGATTGTGCTTTCCTAAATGTGTTATTTATATATCCACACTATTTTAATTTTTCCAAGCAACTCACACCTAGTCAATACTGTCACATTAATATTAATGCTTTTTCACATATTTCCTTAATTTAAATAAAATAATATAGCTATTCAACTGCCACTACCTTAGATCAGGCTTCCTTCAATATACTATTCAATTAATGTACTGCCTAGTTGGTTGGTCAGCCTATTTCCAATCATGGCCCCCTATAATTCATTTTCCATTCTGTAGCTCCGCTGATCTTTTTAAGCTGTAAAGCTGATCATGTCAGCCTTCTGATCATCATTTTTCAATGATGGCCCTCCAAAGCCCTCAGGATAAAATCCCAACTTCTTACAATAGTATACGACGTTCTTCATGGTCTGTATCTATTTGACCTCTCCCCTAAAAAGCCCACAGAGCAGAACCTAACTCTAGAGACACACTGCCTGGTTGTAAAATGCCAGTCCTGCCACTTACTGGCTATGTGACTTTGAACAAGCTCACAAATCTGTCTGTACAATGGAGGTAACTGGGGTTGACAACAATAGCACATACCTCATTGAGATGTTTTAAGTTGCAATAGACTACAAAATTGGCCGCACACACTTTCGCACCCCTTAAAACAGAAGTCATTTCTCACATACTTCAATCTGGGTTAACTAAGTGACTTGATCTGGCTAAAGAGGAGTTAGCAGAGACTTGGAATGTGCTTGAGAACTGAGATGTGTCCTCTTGCTGATCTTAGTGCCCCTGGCTGTCTTGTGAACCAGCCTGGGCTTATTCACTTAATGACCAGACACGTGTCCCAGTCATCTCCACTGTCCCAGCCAAAAGGAAAACAATTGCCAAACATGTGAGTGAGGCCATCCCAGATGAACAACTGACCACTGATGAATGAGCAAATCCAGTCAAGATGACCCAAGCCTGCCCCGGAGGGGAAGAATCACACTGCAGATTCCTAGACTCAAGAGCAATAGTAAATGATTGTCTTAAGTTACTAAGTTATGGGTTTGTTTGTGTTTTTAATGCAGGAAAAGCCAACAGATATAATACAATTGAAGGAGTTAATATATGTAAATCACTTTTAAAAGTATGAGGCATATATATGAATATAAGTTGTTATAATTATAACTCAGTTGCCTCTAAAACATTCTGTTCTTACTGACACTGCTAGTACTTATGATCCTAGAGCCTAGTATGTGCTGACATCTCCAGGCCTTTCTAAAGTTTATCAACCTGGAATACTGCTGTCCTTACCCTCACCTACCTGGTAAACTCCTAATCCTCTTAGCTTAACTATACCTTATTTTGTGGATCATTCCCTTACATCATTACATGGTGTTTAATATCCCTTCTGTGAATTCTGAAGAATTCTATGCTTACCTCACTGTAGTGTTTCCATATTGTACTGTTATTATCTGTAGATTTGCCACCCACACCATTTTACAAGCTCCTGAGTGTTAGAAGCTATGTCACTATTGGGTATTAGAAGCTGTTTTATTTTCAACAACTCTTTATTACAGTGCTATAGTCAACCACATAGAACCAACAAGAGTTGGCTGTCCAAAACAAAGTTATTTATGTTTGAAGGTTCAAAATGTCTTTAAATAAACTTCTGTTATGCCAAGATTGCTTCACTATTGTAAGATTTTTAAAATAAAATAGATGATTTTACATATAGTCTTATTAAATTTTACTTCAGTTGTTTCAACCACTATTCCTACTAATTGCTTTTCTTTTTAAAATAAAGCTGTTGTCAACATTAGTTTTCTCTCTAAAATGTGTTTCTCTTACATGATATGTATATTTTCTAGGCCTTCATGCAGAAACCCATGATACAAAAATTGAATGAAAGTAGGCAAAATAATAATACTTTCTTAGGGTATAAAAGCCCCTCGCCCATATTTGAGAATAACAGTATTTTTTTGTGGTGTTCTACCCATGAAACAGTAACTCTACTTGATCAAACTCATGTTCATTTCAATCAAAATATGTAAGGAAAGCACCCACATACTCAGATAAAGCATCTCTTATACGAACAATCCAGTAACACTTTCCAAAAACAAGATTAGGCTAGTTTGAAATGATTTGCTTTTAATTAACACATTAAGATGGTTAGTGACCACTGCATTTTTTTCTGAGTCCTCAAAAGCCATCTGTTTAGTAATTTCAACTAGAATTTTTTGAAAGAGAAATTGTAACAATCTATTATTTTCAGAATCCAAATGTTCCATCAATTTAGAGAATTAGAACAACATTTCCATTCTCCTGACACCTTTCTTGTGCTCAATGAAGCATAAAAACATTTAACAGTACGTAACTTCAATACATCAATTCATATTAACAAAAGTTAAAATAATAATAATGGGCTACATTTATGGAGCACTTACCATGTGTCACACACCGTTCTAAGCTTATTAGGTAAATAAACTCATTCAATCTTCAAAATAATCCTATGAGAGTTGTTCTGTTATTATGTCCATGTAACAAATGAAGAAGTTGGGGTATGGTATTAAAGGGCTGTAACTTACCAACATCACATACCTCCCACCTGGCAAAGCCAGGATTTGCACCTGGGCAGCTCTATTCTGGATCCATCTTTTTAACTACTTAGGAGTAACAAAAAGAGACAACTCAAATATTGCTTTGATAACTAGTGTAATCAATCAGGTCTCCCACATGCATTATCCCATTTAGAAGAAATGTCAGTGGATGACCATCAAGAGTCTGTCTATCTCTGGCTTGAAAGGTTGTTCGTTGTTCTTTTTGCAAGTAATCACAAACTTGCATATGGAATGGGATAATTATAGTCATTTTCTCTCACCTGGGACGTGGTTCTATTCCATTTCACGGATGAGAAAACTTGAGTAGTCTATAATATGTTCAAATGCTTTCTGTAGCACAGTTCGACCATCAAATACAGTATCAGAGGAACAAAGCATCATGATATTAAAGGACATTATTACCCACTCCACCAAATGACCAAAGAAAAGGTTTCCAGGAACTATCTCCTTCAAAATAAATATTTGGATAGATGCATCCTATTTACAATTTATGTAAGCTTGCACTCCCTGTATTTTAAGAAAAGCACAGTTCACCTTAATGATCTATCGTGTATGAACTCTAATAAAATAAATATGGCTCATATCTACTCCAGTGCTGACTTGTACTTCCCGTAAGTAAAAATTTTCATTAATTTGAACTGATTGTTCTTTTCAAACAACTTGTTGAGTTATTTTAATGTGGTTACTCAGTTGACAGAACTACCTCGCCATCTGATACAAAACGGTCAAGTGAGCACATCCTAATGCAGCTAAGCTATCTGCTGATAGTGGAGGAAGTTGGCAAGGACAGACTAATTTGACAATTTAGGTTATAAAGCAAAAGATTAAATAAATGTTACACAACAGTGACAAGTTAGTGAGAGTTTATATTATGGAATACTATCCTACATTGAAACATGAAGTTCTGAAACAGAGGAGAAAATTCAACATAAATTCAACACTTCCTTTGATTTCAGTGCATCTGTGCTATGATCTGACGGCCCTTATAAGACAGCTGATGTCACTGGGGTTCATAAGTATTCTGAGATGCTCATCAGTTGTTATGAAGCCTATTGAATATGTCAAAATTCATTTTAAAATATTACCCTGTGTGACAAGCCCATCCTTACTGCCTTCAAAAGATCCTTGTATCCAATTTCCACACCTAATAACTCTTAGTCGCATAGACAGATGAAGCTAAACTACCTTGCATTCTTCTCCAACTTGAAATGTAGTATGAACATACAAGAAGACACTTACTGATACACAGAGCATTAAAGTCACCAAGGAGAAGTATGCTGTTTTATCTCAGCAGAGAATGTATTCTGGACATATATTTAAATGTTTGACTTGCCTACAGTAGTAATTTCTGACATTTTCAAATGGTAGTGAGCAGTAAAAAGCACAATTACATATTTGACAATTATGTCATCCTGGTTAGACATTTTGGATATTATTGTAAGCTATGTCGGATCTTGCCACAAGATATGTTTTCAGAAGCTGGGTGATGACAGGGAGGCATCACAATGATTTATGGTGCTTGTGACAGCATTCAATTAATTGTACTTAACTGATTTTAATTAATTGAAAAACAATGTTAGTTTGGGAAACATGACTTTACCTCCGAGGATGAAATACTGATTGAATGGAGTACAGCACTTGCATAAAAGCCCTGATTTCAAATGAATGAGAGAATTTTTAAAAAACAGTGGGAGGTGTTCTTTTTTTCCCATTATTCTAGGAAACAGATGGAAATATATTATGCTGATATGGAGTCCAGGAACGTTCATACAAGGATTGTAAATACGACAGGTTAAAACTTATCCCAGTAATTCTCATGGAGGTCCTAATAGAAGGTTATCTTCCTTGTACTTTTAAAATAACTTTGATCTGTTCTCTTTGTCTCTAGGGTCCTCCTTCTCTATTCCTTCTCCATCTGACTCATCAAACTACTTCCCTTGCAAGTTACTGCTGAGGATGTGATTTAGTGCATTTTAAAGTCTGTACAGTTTTATTCATTTTAGTATCATCAAATCATAGCTCGTGCACCATGCCCAGCATGTATATTTTCTGAGTATTTGCCAAATGAAACGAATGATCTCCACCCTGACATATACTGCGTGTTTTCTTCATAGCGAGCTCTTTACATATATTATCTCATTCAGCCCTCACAACAGACCTAAGAAGAAGAGGCTATTGTTGTCCCTATTTTAGAGATAAGCAAAAAACAAACCAACAAACAAAAAAGTTTTCTGAGGTTAATTTGCTTAACCAACCAAGATCATACAAAACCCAGGCCTGTCCAGCACTTGAGTCTGAACTTTTGACTACTATTTCACAATGGGCAATCCAAAGATTACATCACTCCTCTGTAAAAAACAGCGACCATCCTCCATGGTCCAAACTTTTAGGCAGAGTGTCCAAGGCCTTTCTAAATATTCTCTGAAACAATCTTTTCAGCTTCTTAACCCACCATTTCCCTACACACATTCCCACTTCCACTGATTGTATTTGTAGACACCCAAATACGCAACTCTTATGCCAAGCATCCTATCTCCAATCCCTCTTTCTCTCCTCTCTTTTTTATGAAATTGTATTCAGCTCCAAGACCTGTTTTAGTTACAGTCTCCTCCATGAGGCCTCCTGCACTGAGTCCTATGATGACTTTACTCTCTAGGCTTTCCCAGGCTTTGTGATTTAGGCAATTATTTGTCAAATTAGGATGGACACTGTATCTAGTCCTGCTTGCCCATTAAATTGTGTTTCTAAAAACTAACTACGTCTTACTTTTACCTATTTATCCATCATTATGGACTCAACTGTGTTCCCCAGATATTCATATGTTGAACCCCTAACTCTCAGCATGAGCATATTTGGAGACAGGACCTCTATGGAGGTATTTAAAGTTAAATAAAATCATAAGAGTGAAGAACTAATCCACTGGCACTAGTATCCTAAGAAGAAGATGAAGAGATAGGGGTGCACACACACGGATGAAAGGTCAGGAGAAGATAGAAAACGTATCTAGAATGTATCTTGCTTTACAGAGCTTTGTAGGTTACCTGCAATTTTTTTTATTTTTATTTATATTTATTTATTTATTTTTTTTGAGACAGGGTCTCAGTCACCCAGGCTGGAGCGCAGTGGTGCAATCTCAACTCACTGCAACCTCAGCCTCCTGGGTTCAAGCAATTCTCCTGCCTCAGCCACCCCAGTAGGTGGGATTACAGGGATGCGTTACCACGCCAGGCAGATTTTTGAATTTTTAGTAGAGATGAGGTTTTGCCATGTTGGCCAGGCTGATCTCAAACTCCTGACCTCAAGTGATTGGTCTGCCTTAGCCTCCCAAAGTGCTGGGATTACAGGAATGAGCAACACTCCCAGCCTAAATTACTTGTAAATTCTTGAAAGCCTAACAATTTCAGGTAATTTATGCATAGCTTACTCTCTATCTCTTGTATTTCATTTATGCATTTATTGGGAGATTTGCAAAAAAGATTTTAAAGCAAACAGAATGTCAATTCCACACTGGATTATATACTAAAACATAAACAAAATTAGAAAATTAGGTATTAATTTCTATGGCATTGTAGTCTTTTTAAAGAGACACTAGAAACTTTCAAGGGTATTTTAATAATGTGTCTAAATATAACAATAAAAGTATCAGAATAGAGGTGAAGATATGAAGAATCTTGAATAGCCTCAAAACTGCAGAAACACTTATGTATATTTCATTGAAAAAAATATTGTAATTCATAATTTATCAGTAAAACTATCATTAAATTTAAAATTAATCAAAATTCAAAGTTGGCATACTAGGTTGAAGATTCTCACAATTCTTTTGATTATCTGTAACAGGACTGCCTGGAATGCTTGCTTAACATGCAATTATTTGGGCCCTACCCCAGAACTAGTGAAGAACAATTTCTGGGAGATAGAACCTTGGAGTCTGCATTTTAAATAAGCTCCCTATGAGAGGCTTACATCTTTTAAAGGTTGAGAACATTCTACATTATTAAGTAATAAGCAGTAACTTGCAATGAAAGAAAAATATGAGAGAAATGGTTCATACGAATTCTGGTATTTCAGCCTAGAACAAATAATGTTTGAAAGCCAATAATAACAACTATCCACAACTAACCTTTGGGATTAATATTTATTTTTAGTGTTCTTGGCTTGTTTCAAAGAAGACTCACACTTAACTAATATTCATATTGACCAAGGACAGTTATTTTTCCAGACATATATTTCCCAGTTAACATAGTCAGAGACCCACAAGCTGAGAAGAACTTGCATGAGCCATGAGGGAGACACAGGATACACAATGATTCTGGGCATTATCCCTGAGCAAATGATGCTGTGACTATGGCAACTAATGCTGGGCTTAACTCCCCTGTACCTCAGTGTTGCACCTGCAACGGGGGAAAGTAGGGCTAGAAATCACTGCAGTTCCTTCTGTTTTGCAAATATACAACTTTTGGTAGCACTGTCATTAATCTGAGTCATGCTTCAGTTTCTCAGTCTATAGGTTGAAATAGGCATCATCGTTGCTTGGTGATAACAAAAAAATGTGGGGGGATTTCACAAGCATTTGAAGGTCCCAGAATTGTTCACGAGGAGGAATGAGGGCCCAACTGATTAGGGATCGGCCTTCAGCCAGTGTTTTTATGGAAAACAGTTTTTCTGGAAGGCACCAGGTAAAAAGCAAGTGGTAAGCAATGGTCTTAAAATCACCACCCCTATCTAGCCAGCCTGTCTCTCTCCTCCCTTTAACCAGTGATGACACAAGTTTCATGTCCTCTAAGTTTCATAGTGTAATGATTCTTCCCTGTTAAAGACTAAAACATCCATGGCAGGGAATAATCATTATTGATTCACAAATCATGGATGTGTTTGTAATTCTAGTATAAACATGAACCATGCAAGGGATGAAACCATCCCTTCTCAGGAAGTGTCATTTTTATGTATAAATATTGATTGAGCTTTGGTTCCTACTACCAGATGGCAGACCTGTGAAATTCTAATATAAAGCTGAAGAGATTCAAACAGATTATCATTCACTGAATGGCACTGGAGGCCACTGTGAAGGCCAAAGTTTTATTTCGAAAATAAGTAATTAGAGTTGACAGGAGAAGTGTAATAGGGCCCAAATGAATAAATTTGTTAATTGGACTTCCCTGTGGTAGTTGTTAACCCAGGACTGTTTGGTCATGAAAGCTGTTCGCATCTGTAGTTTCAATGTAAGAGTGTCCTTGGATTCCAGGCACAAAATGGAATCCCAGATGAGATTGTAGCATTGTAGTAACCAATGAGAATTTGGTCATACCTACTCAATGTAAGACCTTGTTAATTACTTGCTGACAGAATACCTCCTTGACAGAAACCCATGGTACACAAATATCATGTGTTAAAATAAAGGCTGCCACCTCTAAGATTATATTTATAGATATATATACACACACACACACACACACACACATACACACACACATATACATTGTGACATAGAAAAGGTTTAAAATAGGAATCACTATTGGTTACATAGCAAGCATTTCTTTCCTTTTAGTAAGAAATATATAAAGGATAATCAAACTGGTATGAAAAAGTTGCCTCTATGGCAAATGAGAAGTCGATTATCACAGGCCTGAATGCATACCCTCAATATCACCACATATGCCAATAATTAGGGCTTGCACTTTCACACATTCCAAATGAAAATTTCAGAAGGTTCTCCCCAACAGTCTTTTCCATGGCAATCAATGTTGTGCTTCTGACATTGAATCAATATTAATTGTAAAGTTCCTGTATGGCATTTCCATATGCATGTGTAGGAAGGCAAGGTCAATTCTATCCCACAGCATTTTCTCCTCACCTACCCAAAAGACTACACTAGTGGAAATGCAAGGTTAATTAAGCCAGGTTCACTGCAAATAATGATGCATTGCCTGCCTTTCCTTTCTATTGCAAATTCTATCAATTAAATATAAGGCAATTTAAATTATTTTCCACTAACTCAGGCTTCCCTTTTCCCCTACCCATCCCTGCTAACTCTTTGCTGAGCCTTTCCTCACTTAACCAAAGAAAAACATTTAGGTCTTCTCACCATCCCATTAGTAACTAGTACCAGTCAAACAGCAGTTATCAGAACCATGTTGCATAACACTTAAGAATATCTGCTGCTTAGACTAATAATGCCTCCTCACCTAGGCCCCTCGACAAAGTGCAAAATCTAGATCAGAAAACATCAGGCAGATAAGGGCTCTTGTCTAGATGACCTGTAATCAGTAAAAAGTAGTAATGAGTCACTACAAAGACATTATTGACCTCAGAGTAAGTTCTGTTCTTGAATTCTAAGTTATCTTATGGGATAGACCAAGCTTGTCCAACCTGCAGCCCATGGGCCACATGCAGCTCAGGACAGCTTTGAACACAGCCCAACAAAAATTCATAAACTTTCTTAAAACATGAGATTTTCTGCAATTTTTTTTAGCTCATCAGCTATGAGTAGTGTTAGTGTATTTCATATGTGGCCCAAGACAATTCTTCTAATGTAGCCCAGGGAAGCCAAAAGATTGGATACCGTGGGATAGACCATCATTTTTATTTTCACAATTGTGAATACATTTGTACTGATGAAATTTGAGATTTGACAAATAGCTCAAACTGGAAATCTCAAATGACAAACTAAATACAACAAAAATAACAATGAAACAACATGAATCTGATCTATCAATGATGGATCAAATTTTTAGTTAAAGCATTTTGAATGATTCCAAACAGAAATGGAAATGTAAGCATAGAAAAATGTCTAGCCATCCAAGAAGTGTATTCCAACTTAAGCAGATACTCCATGTGAACATCTTCAATGTAAAATTTTGGAGATAATTCATGATGGTGATGATTTTATTACAGAAGACCTTTATTCTCTAATTCCCAGTGTAAATCTAAAGTAATCTCCTTCCTGAAATAGCTAACACATGAAATGGTTAGTGACCAACAGTTACTAATATTTCACTAAAGATATCGAAACAAAATAAAGTTCACTCAAAGTAATCACTTTTAGACAATATAGACTGCTCTCTCTTGTTCACTCCCTTTTTCGGTAAATAGTCTTCATATTTTTACTTAAAAATATAATTGATAATCTTGAGAAACTGTTAAAAAAAAAAAAACCTCCGTGGATATTTTTAAGCTAATTCCATTAGGAGAGAATATATTGAAGACATGTCATCAGAGGACACACACACACACACACACACACACACACACACATCACCCATTCCAATGTTCCTAATTTTACATTTTTTCATTTACGTCAATTGATTTATTCACTCTTCTGTATAGTTTAAGACAAGTTCCTCTTATTCTTTCCACATTTCAGGTGAAGAACAAAACACTTAGCTATCCTTCTATTGAAGTGTTGTTTACTTACCTAAAGTTTAGCAAATGGATTAATTTATCTCACAGAAAGCCATATTATCCTAATTATATTTCTGCATGGTAAGCAGAAAAAGTATCATTTATACATTGGTAAGGAGAAAAAAACATGAGAGAGAGAGAAAAAAAGAAAGAGAGAAAGAGAAAGAAAGAAAGAAAAAGAAAGAAAGAAAGAAAGAAAGAGAAAGAAAGAAAGAAAGAAAGAAAGAAAAAGAGAGAGAGAGGAGAGGAGGGAGGAAGAAAGAAAAAGAGAGACAGAAAGAAAAGAGAGACAGAAAAAGAGACAGAAAGAGAGAAAGAAAGAAAGAGACAGAGAGGGAGGGAGGAAGAAGAAACAGAAAAAAGAAAAAGAAAGAAAGAATATAGGGAAAGAGAGAGAGAGGGAGGCAGGCAGGGAGGAAGAAAGAAAACAAAAGAGAGGGAAAGAAAAGAAAGAGAGAAAGAAAGAAGGATAGAAACAGAAAGAGGAAGAAAGAAAGTGAGAGAAAGAAAGAAAGAAAAGAAAAAGAAAGAAAGAAAGAAAAGAGAGAAAGAGAGAATGAAAGAAAGAGAGAAAGAGAAGAAAAAAGAAAAAAAGAAAAGAAAAGAAGAGACGAAGGGAAGGGGAAGGGAAAGGGAAAGAATTTCCCCCTAAAGTCTTGGTATCTAAGTGGCTCACACACAATTCTATGGTATTTTGCTAGAAACTCAGGCTCCCTCCAGAGGTTTGATTTCCTGGGTGTCTGGATTGGAATATAAAGGACTTTAGATGTTCTCTCTATTTTTTGAACCCCATCTATTTAATTTTAGAGAATCTCTGGACTTAAAGGGAAGGGACCTACAGGTGGGACATAAGCCACTGAGAACTTACCAACTCTCAAGGAATTCCATGCTATTTTAAGATAGTTCTGACCATGGTTATTTCTTTATTTACATTCAATTAAAATCTGTCTTGTCACTTACGTCCGTCCATCCTACTTCTCACTTGGAGTCATACAGAACAAATATAACCCCTCTTTCATATGTTTTCAAATATTTGATGACAGCTATCATAATTTGCTTATTTCTTAAAATGGTAAGGCTGAAATTATTGCCATTTCATGAGGATGACCTTCAGAGTAAAGCTGGATGATCATGGAAAAAATCGTCAATGGAGCTGCTTCAATTCTTCAGCCTAAAATAATATAATACATTTCTGAGGCTTTCAAACTAATATAAATGAATATAATAACTTCCTTTTGTTCATGGCTGATTACATTATATTACAACAGCACGACTTCCAGAGCTAGCATGCAAAAGTAATTTATTTTTCTCCCACATCTGTAACTATTTGGGAGAGCAACTAAGTCTTAATAATTATGCTGCAGACACAGTAAATAGAGCAAACCCAATCGGTCACACTGTGACTATAGTTCAGAGAGAGAACAATTATTTTATCCCATATAATTTGCATCCAACATTTCATATAGAAAACGAAAGAGAAAAACATAATGCTGGCTTACAAAATTACTACAGTCCTTTAATATTCACTCTTCTTTTTTTTTTTCTGTTTAGCAGCTTTTCTGTCTGGAATAGGAAAACACACACATTCGCGCACACACACACTCGTGCACTTATGGCATAAATGACATGCTTGAAAAATTTTCATTAAAAAGTCATTTCCTCATTTTACTTTGTCTGACATATATTAAGTTATTATGAAATTAACTAAAGTTGCTGGCATGTCATTCAATTTTTTTTTCTCTTTTCCTCCCCCCATACAAAAACAATATTCCACCATCTAAAGAATGATCAAAGTCAAGAAATGGGTTTTCTTCTTTCATCAACAGATATTGCCCAACATGTTTTTTTTCCTAAGTAGAGGAAAACGTGCTGTCAAAAATGCAAATCAACAGCAAGTAAATATCTTCCCTGAGAACCATGTCTGTATCAGAGAGGCCACCATTGAGAAATCAAAGCAGTGTGTTTGTGGGGTTTAGAATATTATTATTAGTGAAATATGTGAAATATCAAAGTGATTCTCTTATGACACTTAAGGAAAAACAAAATCAAGTCCAGGGCAATTTTTCCTGCCAATCAAGGAATTCTGTCAAGACTTTCTTTGTTTTAGAAGTCGAATCTCACAGAGAGATCAATGTGAGTCCCTTTGAAAAATGCAGTCTAATAGCCTTTGTTTTTTTTAACATGGAGGAGCTCCAAAACGAACACAACAAAATTAAAAGCACCATGACACAAACAACTTAGACTATTAATAAAATACAACTAGAGAACTTGAGTAAACTGCACAAGCCTCCTGAATAAAATGGCTTCAGCTGACCACTTGCATGGCCTCATTTTGTTGCAGTAATGACTAAGATTAACTAAGAACTACATTAACATTGGTGACTGTGAAGTATGCTTGCTTGCTGGTCTCAGAAGGCCTGCCTCCTCTTCAGAACCCATGAACAAGCTGCCTCACAATGGACAATTGATTTTAGGCATTAAAGCCCATTAACTTCGGTACAATTATCAAAAAGCAGAGGAGAGAATATATCCAACTAAGTAAACTCTCATTACTACACAACTGCTAAGCGACAGAATTTGTATACCAGAAGTTAGAGCTAAAATCATGAAATTCTGAGTCGTGTTAACTCAGATTTAAATGTCGGTTCCGGCACTTGTGAGCTCTGAGGCTTTGAGTAATTAATTCTAATTATCTAAACTTACACTGTTTAGCCATGTATTCTACTGAATATTAGCCATGTATTAGCCATTTTTTCTACTGAACACTTCAAATGTGGCTACTGTGACTGGGAAGCTGAATTATAAACTTTATTGTTTCAATTAATTAAAATTAAAATTTAAAAGTAGATCCTTTATCTAATTATTGGAAAAACTTTTAGACATGTTGGAATATTTTGGGTCTGTAAACCTATTATTTCAACTAAACATTTTATAAAATTGTAATACAGATCAAATAAGTATTTCCAGTGAAAATTTAGCATCCAAATTGAGATGTGCTCTATGTAGAAACAGGCATTGATTTCAAAGACTTAGTATATAAAAAAGAATGAAAAATACCTCATTAATAATGTTTGATAATGGTTATATGTTGACATAATAATATATTGGATGAATTGAGTTGAATAATATATATATTCAAAATTAATTTCTGGTTTCTTTTTCTCTTTTTTAATGTGGCTGCAAAAAACTTAAATTTTATACATAACTGAAATTTGTGACTTGCATGTTTCTATCAGATAATGCTTCTCCAAACATTTGATTCCTTATTTGTAAAATGCAAGGATATTAATTACATTGTAGGGTTTAATAAACATTAAAATATATACATATAAAGCATAAGTGGTCACATTTATTACGACTGTATTATCTAACAGAGGATGGCATACTTATCTTGTGCAATATTTAATACCTTAAATTCCAAATGTGTATCAAATATCTATTACGTACACCGTAAGTTTTTCTTTTCTCTTTAATACTTTGCAATACAAGATCTTCGCAAAGGCTTTAATGTGTTCTCCAAAAAATTAAAAGATTTTTTAAAAAGAAATTTAACTCATTTTTTATTGTGCCTTCAGACAGTGTCCAGTCAAAATTCCTACTCTCTTTGGTCTATCATGTGCACTTTTGTGCACAGTCCAACCCTTATTACATCTGGTCACAGAAAGAAGGCTCTTTAAAACAGCTTTCTAAAATCATCTAAAAGCCCTGGTGTAGCACAGCATCTGATGAAAAGAAAGCATGGAGTGAATGCCCTGCAATACTCTCATTTGGTGATAAGGTCATTTTGTTGCATCATTTTTCTGTTGTATTTGGTTTAGCCCTCTCCTCTTATAACAAGGGAGACATCCAGAATCCTAAAAAAAGGAAATAGTGAAGAGATTGAATTTCTCCCATGAAAGGATTTTCCAGATTTGGCTCTCAGCCCATCTCCATTTGGAGATTCAGGGCTTCTCTCATTCCTTCAAACCCACTGGCACCACTGAGCTGCTCCATGCTCAATAAGTATTTCAAATATAAGAGTAAGCTGTTGAATTTATCCAAAGTGGATTAACAAGAGTCCAATTCTATCCCTTCTTCCTCCCTCCTTCCCCCAGCATCTCTAATCCCAATTAATCAGGCATAAAATTTTATATCGCTCTAACTCATGGCCTCGTCATTGCCAGATTTCACAATTCATCTCCCACCTTTGTTCTCTCTTTCTCTCTCTCTGTCTCTGTCGAATAATTTTAGACTTACACTGCATCCAGAGTTCCTGTACATCCTGCCTGCATCAATAATTACTGTATTATTTACTCAAGAGAGAGTTTCCATTTCCCTCATTCTTTTTACATTTTAAAATCAAATTCCATGAAAAAAATAGTTCCCTCTCCCCATTCTTCTATTCAAGTATTTATTTATAGCAAATTATATAAGAAGGAGGCCATTTGTTTGAGACTCCCTCTGTACTTAAAGTTCCTATGTAACAAACTACAACCTAACCTAAGAATGCAAACAAACTAAAACATAATTTGGTAGTATACTTTTTGTAACAGCCATATTTCAGCCAATCAGAGGCAGCCAACTCACTACACCATGCTAAATAACAGAAATGCCTCAGTCTACCATGCTGAAGTAAGACAAATGCCTAGCTGTAACTAATCAGATAATTTCTCTACCTTGCTTCCATGCTCAGCTTGCTACTCGGGTTACTGGACGGAGCTCTCTAAACCTCTTCTGGTTCTGAGTGCTGCCTGATTCATGAACTGGTTTTGCTCAGATAACCTCTATGAAGTTGGTCTAAAGCTCTTAACATTTGTATTGATAAGGACTCATCTAGATATTAATTTACCCCATAGGTATAACAGAATACCATTGTTATTTATTTGCTCAAGCTGTGTCATCTTTGACCACTGGGAACTCTTGTACAAGGTTGACTTGTACACGGTTGTCCTTATCCTTTTTGAACACTTTCTTACTTTCTGGCACCACAAGACATCTCAAGGTCATCTTACATTCTCCCTGCTCCAACTGTGGAATCAGTAATTTCTTGAAGGAGACAATTTCTTTCATTAAAAAATTGTATTTAGAAACCAAGATCTAGGAGCAAGGTGTGCTTGTTGCTACTAGAACTTCAGTGCTTCTAGTCCCTCTCAATAGGCAGAGCTAGGAAATACATGGATGTATACACATAAATGTACACACATCTATATTCCTGTTGGTGTCTATCTGCATATACATTGAAACCTATGCATTCATATTAATACCACTGATTCCAATCCAACACCACAGAGTTTATTCTATATTCCTCTCTCTCCTTATTTGTAACTTGATTTTTTCATTACAAAGAAATCCATCTCTCATTATCTACAGAATATCATTTCTTCAATCCCAGAACATCCAAAGTAACTTCACAATTACTAACCGACACCTTGTGGGAAACAAAGTTACTAACTGAAGTACAGTGTTTGCTATTTGTTTATCCTTCTTCTAAACTTTAGTTTCATAATATCTAGTCAGAATATTGTTTTCCAAAGTTACTTAGGTTAGTTTTTCTTCTTCCTCCGGGTGGAGTCATTTATAATACAGTTAGGTTCATTTATTACTGCTTGTATTCCCTTTAGTTTTATTTATTTTTAAATAGATGAAACATTACTCTGCTTTTTTTTTTTTTTTTTTTTGAGAGAGAGTCTCTCTCTGTTGCCCAGGCTGCAGTGCAGTGGCACAATCTGGGCTCACTGCAGCCTCTGCCTCCTGGGTTCAAGTGATTCTCCTACCTCAGCCTCCCGAGTAGCTGGAATTACAGGCATGTGCCACCACAACCAGCTAATTTTTGTATTTTTAGTACAGATGGGGTTTTGCCATGTTGGCCAGGCTCATCTCAAACTCCTGACCTCAGGTGATCTGCCCACCTTGGCTTCTCAAAGTGCTGGGATTATAGGCATGAGCCACCATGATTCCTAAAGGCCAAGCTAAACTAACTATAAGAGAAGTGTTGTTCTTCCTCATCTCTACTACCTCAGTCCTCTTCCTTCTACTCCTTCCTCATCCACTTCCTATTGGTAATTTATCTCACTGGTTTCTGATTTATCTTTCCAGTATTTCTCTTGTACAAATTAGCAGGTATATGCTTATTTTTCATATATCCTTTTTTATTTTATTAAGTAAGGAATATCTCAGAGTAACTCTTTTGCACTTTGCCTTTCCATTTAACAGTATATCCTGAAAATTATTCAAAAGCAATCAATTCACAGTAATTTTCCTCACTCTATTTTACAGTTGCACTGCACTCCATTGTGTAGATGCACTATCATTTATTCAACTATTCTCTTAGGTGTGAATATTTAGTTTCTAATATTTTGCTATTACAAAGAATACTACAGTAAATAATCTTATCCACTTGTCTTTTCATATTCTTGCAGGTAGATCTTTTGCATAAATTCCTGAAAGTGAGATCCTGAGTTAAAAGGTGGTCTTGTTATGTATTGCCAACTTTTCCTCCTAAAGAGCTGTGCCAGTTTGCATCTCCACCAGCAGAGAATGACAGTGCCACGCTTTATGTATTTTTTATTTTTACTCTAACACATCCTCCACAAAGCATGGAAAACATCAAGAGGGAAGAAAGGAAGGAGAGAATGAAGGAAGAATAGACCCAGCAGTCTGAACACATTACTGTCCAGCTTAAGGATGACTGACAGTTCCTCACTCCCTGTGAGATGAAGCCCTTATGCCTTTGAATACTCCTGCAAGACTCTTTCCAGGTTTAGCAACTCTCTCCCGGCACTGCTTTTATCAGGTCACCTGCATTCCTCAAACTGTCTATGATCAATTTCCAATGTTACCAGTTTGGTCACACTTTTCCCTTTGCTTGCAATTCCACACTCCCACCCATCATAACTTATTTCAGAAACCTTATTCCAATTGGTCCTTCAAGCTCAAATGTCAACTCTACTTCCTCAGCAGAAGCATATATTTTACATACTCCTTAGTGTTCTAGAAGTTCTTCATTCACACCGTCCTGACTGCACTGAACCCACCGTGGTATTATTGGCACCAGGCATATCTGGCTCCTTTGCACAAGTACTTAATCATTGACAGTGGAGACATTGTCTTTAAAGTGCCTGTACTGCAGGTGTACCAATTTTGAAATAAACAAAAAATGAATAAACAATACATAAAAATAACGTTACCCTTTATTCAAAAGCATGCTTCTGTTTCACGTATGTCTTCTAACCTAATCATGTTGTTAATGTTCAAGTACCACTTCTCTTAATAAGCACATTTTGAAAGGGCAAATGCCAATACTTAAATTCAGTATTGCCAAGTATATATCCTTCCAACACTCTTCCTTTTGATATTATGTGGAATTTTGCTCTATTTTCCTTGCTTTACTTTCTTAGGATATTGTGCAACCCATATTGCTATTGAATACATATATTTGGGCCCTACTCAACATACACATACTTTATTAGCCCTCCTCTCCTCCTTGTAGTATCCAAAAAAAAGGAAAAACAATCAAAAATATTAAAAGCCTAAGTAATCAATCTTTATTCTGACAAAGTCAGGTGGTGACAGTACAATATACTGAGATATTAAATTGTGTTTTGTTCAGGTGCCAAAGGTACCTTGCCCATCCACTATCTCCAACACCCACATTCAAGAGAGTAACTAAGCCTCTGAATCCAAGAAAAACGGACCTTCTCTTTTCTGAAGTAGAACTAACATGCAGTAGTTTATAAAAATACACAGTCAAAGAGGCTCAGAGACAAAATTTAGGGGTGAAGTGGATAGGGAATTCTTAAGAGTGGGAGAAAACCAGAGTGGGTAAATTGAGGAGAAAAAGTTGCCTTCCCTTCAACTTGGAAAGAGCCAGGGACTATAGGGGTGTTTCTGTGAGTAACAGAGTCCTGGATCCTGCTGGTGTGCAGAGTCCAGATCATTGGGACAGGGTTCTAGACATTCAGCTGCTGCTCCCAGGACTTGCATACTCAGAGCAGCAGAGGAAGTCCCTGTGGGTGAGCAGGGAGAGCTCGTAGTCTGCAGACAGGACTCCTGCAAGAGGGAGCCCTGTCAGCAGCCTGAGACTGAACACAAAGATCACCAGCACTGACTGTGAAGACAGACAGGAATGCTACTGACTAAAGGCCAGGTCCTGTCCTCTGTTCCAGACACCAAAGAAACCTCCCAGTTTGTGGCCCCACTCAATGGAAGTTGTGGAATGCTGTCAAAGTGGTGGGTTTGGGGTTTCAGTATTTTTAACATCCTGCTGACTATAGATATGGAGCCTTATTAAACTTGCCAAAATTTAAAAAAAATCATAACATCTTACATGTGAGTGTTAGGGAACACAATTCACACCTGTCACATTTATGATGTATTAAATCCCAAAGCAGCAAACACTAGAACTTTATCTACATACCCTCACCAACGAGTCCTCTAACATAGTTAGGAAGGGATTCAGATTACAGGTAGCAGAGGAAAGACCAGGCCTATGTCCTAGTGTCAAGACCAGAGAGCGGCTGAAGTGAATTCTAGGTTTCTTTGGCTCCTTAACTTCCTGATGTAGCTTCAGTCAGCCTACAAAGGGAACAATATCCTCAATAGATGTGATTCCATCATTTAAATACTTCTATCCTCTGCTATTCAAATCATGGGAAATAAAGGTCTAAGCAGTTGGTCATGACATCATTTCAGAGGCCTCTTCACACTTCTACTCAATTTTTTTCTGATATGTAGATGCCCATAATTTATTGAAAAAACAGGAAAATCTTTTTCAGGCTACAATTCAGAACAGTTGTCTTTAAAAATTAATCCAATAACCAATAATTCTTTGTGTGACTAGCTATGAGGATTTTTTTCTAAGCAGAAAAGGGAAGTGAGATATATAAAACACTTATGATTCAGGGAAGCATCAAGAAAAAAGTGCCCAAATAGAAGTGGTTATAAACACACTTCACCACGTTAGCTGAGGTGAACCCTGTGGTACTCAGTGAAGGCAAACATAAGTTTTCTACTGAAGAGCTTCATCTAGACATCTGTTTCTTCCATGACTTATAAAATTTGTTTTGTGTAAATGTTCTGAGCTGAAGTTATTTTATATTTAGGATTTTCAACTTTAAGAAATCTGTTACTATCATTATTATTATGTGGCTGACTTTAAATATTGCAAATTGGCATGGCATTATTTGTTGACTGCCCTTAAAATGTAGGATAAAAATGTGGGTATCACAGTACAATGAGTAGTGCTGTGTATAAGGGAGAGGGGTGATATATTTGTTTTGGCCATAGAATGTAATCAACCAATATATTTTAAAATAAATTCAAAGAAGATATACAAATGGCCAAAAGATACATGAAAAGGTACTTAACACAGCCAGGCGTGGTGGCTCATGCCTATAATCCTGGCCCTTTGGGAGGCCAAGGCAGGTGGACCACTTGAGGTCAGGAGTTCAAAACCAGCCTGACCAACATGGTGAGACCCTGTCTCTACTAAAAATACAAATATTATCTGGGCATGGGGACGGGTGCCTGTAATTGCAGCTACTTGGGAGGCTGAGGTAGAAGAATTGCTTGAACCTGGGAGGCAGAGCTTGCAGTGAGCTAAGATCACACCACTGCACTCCAGCCTGGGCAACAAGAGCGAAACTCCATCTCAACCAAAAAAAGGATACTTAACACAACTACTCATGGGAGAAGTGTAAATCAAAACCACAATGAGATAACACCTCACACCTATTAGGATGGTTACTATCAAGAGGACAAAAGATAACAAGTGTTGTCCAAGGATGGAGAGAAAAGGGAACCTTGTACACTGTTGGTGGGAATGTGAATTGGTAGAGCCATTATGGAAAACAGTATAGAAGCTCCTCAAAGAACTAAAAATACAACTACCATGTAACCAGCAATTCCTGTTCTGTTTATCTGAAGGAAACAAAATTAGTATCTCAAAGAGGTATCTGCACTTCCAAGATCACGGCAGCATTATTCACAATAGCCAATATGTGGAAAAAACTCTGTTCATCGACTGATGAATGGATTAACAATTGTGTAAATTCACAATGAAAAATATGATTCAGTCACAAAAAAGAAAGAAATCCTGCCATTTGTGACAGCATAGATGAACCTGGAGGGCATTATGCTAAGTGAAATAAGCCTGACAGAGAAACACAAATACTGTATGATCCCACTTACATGTAGAATCTAAAGGTGTCAAACTCAGAAACAGAGAAGAATGGTGATTGTCAGAGGCTGAGGAGTGGAGGAAATGAGGAGATGCTGGTGAAAGGCTGCAAACTTTCAGTTATAAGATGAATAAGTTCTGGAGAGCTAATGTACATCATGGTGATGACAGTTAATAATACTATACTATATACTTGAAAAATGATAAAAGAGTAGATCTTAAGTGTTCTTACCACACCTACAAAAAAAGTTGACTATGCGAGGTGATGGATGTATTAACTGACTTGACTGTAGGATAGTTGCCATTTCACAATGTGGATGTATGGCAAATCACTTTGTGCTCCTGAAATATATACTATTTTATTAGCCAATTATCTCAATAAAGCTGGGGAAACATTTTTTAAAAAGCAAAAATAAAAGAAAACACAGTTGGCCCTTGAACAACACAGATCTGAGCTATGTGAGTCCACTTACATGCAGATGTTTTTCAATAATATGTTGGAAATTTTTTTTTGAAGATTTGCAACAATTTAAAAAAACTTGCAGATGAACCATGCATTTTAAAAATTAAGAAATATTTTACGAATTAAGAAAAAGGTGTGTCATTAATGCACAAAATATATACAGATACTAATCCATTTTAGCAATTATTACCATAAAACCTATTGTAAAAAGTTAACATTTATCAAAATTTATGCACACAAGCATAGATAACACATGGAGCCATTTGCAGTTGAGAGAAATGTAAACAAACTTAAAAGGTGCAGTATTAAATCATAACTGCATAAATTTAACTGTAGTCCACACTGTATTGCTGTAATAACTTTGTAGCCACCTCCTGTTGCTATCCTAGTGAGCTGAAGTGTTACAAGCATACACTTAAAATATCATGTGAAACTAATCATCTTTGTGTAAGCAGTTCATCTCTCCAGTAAATTGGGTATCACAGTACAAAGTGGCCTCCGGTGGTTCTTGCGTATTTTTCATTGTTTTTAGTACAATGCCATAAACCTCGAATAACACCACAAGATACATACACTTTCAAAGCACCACTAGTGATGTTGAGTGTTCCCAAGAATCAGAGAAAAGTCATGCCATTACAAGAAAAAGTTGAATTGCTTAATACATACTTTAGATTGAGGTCTGCAGCTGTGGTTGCTAGCCATTTCAAAATAAATGAATTCAGTGTAAGGATCATTGTAAAAAAAAAAAAATGAAGAAAAGAAAATTTGTGAGGTCATCTCTGCAGCTACACCAATAGGTGCAACAATATTGCAGTTTTTGTGAAACATCTTTTTATTTCATGTTGAAAATGCAGCTTTTATGTGGTACAGAATTGTTATAAGAAAGGCATGACTATAGATTCAAGATTCAAGAGAAAGCAAAGCAAATTCATTATATGATACTTTGAGCAAAAAGAATTAAATGCCAGCAAAGGATGGTTTGATAATTTTAGAAAGTGATTTGTCTTTAAAAATGTCAAGATGACAGGTGAAATAGCTTCTGCCAACTAACAGGCAGCAGACAAGTATCTAGATGCCATTAAGAAAATTATTGAGAAAGGATATCTACCTGAACACATTTTTAATGCAAATGTAAATGCTCTAGACTGGAGGAGAAAGTGCCACAGAGGACATTTATTAGTAAAGAAGAGAAGAAAGTACCAGGACTTAAGGCAGGAGGGATAGGCCAACTGTGCTGTTTTATGCAAATGCAGTCGAGTTTATAATTTGGACTGCCCTTAGTTTTAAAGCTGCTAGCTCCTGAGCCTGCATAGGAAAAGGGAAACACCAGCTGCCAGTCTTTGGGTTGCACAACAAGAAGGCCTAGACAAGAAAAATCCTCTTCTTGGATTTATTTCCTTGGTGATTTATCCCTGATGTCAGGAAGTACCCTGCCAGTAAGGGACTGTCTTTTAAAGTTCTTTCAATACTGGACAATGCTACTGAACACCCAGAACCCCATGTACTCCACACAAAGGTACCTAAGTGGTCTACGTCCTCCCAAATACTATGTCTCTAATTCAGTCTCTAGATCAGGAATCATTAGGATACTTAAGGATCATTACACATGGTACCCTATGGAAAGAACTGTCCACGCTACTGAGAGGGTCTCAATAGAGAGGACACCATTTAAGTGTGAACAAATTACACTATTGAAGATGCCATAACTGTTATAGAAAAAGCTATGAAAGCCATCAAATCCTGACACAATAAATTCCTGTTGGACAAAATTGTGTCCAGATGTTATACATGACTTTACAGGATTTACCACAGAGCCAATCATGGAAATCATGAAAGAGATTGTGGACATGGCAAAAAGGTTGGGGGAAAGGGTTTCAAGATATGGTCCTTGGAGAAATTCAAGAGCTAGTAGATACCACACCACAGAAGTTAATGGAAGATGACTTGATGGAGATGAGTGCTTCCAAACCAGCACCAGATGATGAGGAAGACATAAAAGAAGTAGTGCCAGAAAACAAATTGACATTAGACAAGCTGAAAGAAGGGTTCCCATTATTCAGGACTGCTTTTGTCTTGTTTTACGCTATAAACCCTTCCATGGTAAGAGCACTGAAACTAAATCAAATGGTGGAAGAAGGATCAGTAGCCTATGGAGACATTTTTAGAGGAAATAAAAAAGCAAAAATTCAGATAAATTATAATTTATTCCCATTAAAGCTACATCAAATGTGCTTGCCTCTCCTGCCTCCCCTTCTAACTCCGCCACCTCTTTCACTTTGCTATCTCTGAGACCAAACTCTCATCTTCCTCATCTACCTCAGCCTAGTTACAGTGAAGAAAACAAGGATAAAGATTTTTATGATGATCCACTTCTATTTAATGAATAATAAATATATTTTATTTTCATTATTATTTTCTTAATAATATTTTTCTTTCTCTATCTTACTGTGTGGTAAGAATACAGCAGCCAGGCATGGTGGCTTACGTCTGCAACCCTAGCACTTTGGAAGGCCGAGATGGGTAGATCACTTGAGGTCAGGAGTTCAAGACGACCCTGGCCATCATCAAAAATTAGCCTGTGTGGTGGCATATGCCTGTAATCCCAGCTACTCAGGGAGCTGAGGCAGGAGAATTGCTTGAACCTAGGAGGCAGAGGTTGCAGTGAGCTGAGATTGTGCCACTGCACACCAACCTGGGCAACAGAATGAGAAAAGTCTCATTCTGTTATTTGAAACAGTCTCAAATAAATAAATAAATAAATAAATAAATAAATAAATAAAGGAGGGAATACAGCACATAATAAAATAACATACAAAATATGTATAAATCATTTATGTTATTGTTAAGGCTTTTTATCAACAGTAGGCTATTAGTAGTTAAGTTTTGCGGGTTTCAAAATTACATGAAGATATTTGATTCCACTGGTGGGTCAGTATTCCTAAGCCCTGTGTTTTTCAAAGGTTAACTGTAAATTCAAGTTGTTTTTTTTACCATTTTTGAAAGCTTTGACCAATGTCCAACACTGCAATGCTACAATAATTAGAACAAAATTTTTCCACTAGAAATGAATTAATAACTGAAGTTCTGAATATGCAGTATGCACTAATCCTGGTTTTAAAAATCCCTAATGGGCTTTGTAGCAATGCAATTTGGCATAGTGAGTAAAATCCTCACATAATAGATAAAGGTAATTAGAGATGCAGAACAAATTCTTTTTAAATGCCCTGAATTCAATTCGGACACTTTACTTCCTTCTTCAGAAATGGGAAACTAGTGAAGGGAAGAAATGAGACAAATCAAGAAAAGAATATGGGAAAATCAAACTGTATCAACCACAAAGGAATTTGGGGCTTGAGAGCTGTTAGAATTCCTTCTAGTTATTTTGACTTTCCAAAATCTCCCAAGAAACTGGCCAACTTGCAATTAGTGAATCTCTCTATTTAGAAATAGCCTAACTTCAATTAGCTTGCCAAAATGGGGGAAGAAAACTAGAAGAAAATCAGTGGGTGAATGCTTATGGATAATGAATACTTTTTCCATAGCTGTGCAATCTCTTTTCATAACTAACAGAAATCATTCCAAAGAAGTACACATTTGTCTTCAGTATATGAAGAATAAATTGGTTTTATATCAAAAATAATCACCTGGTTAGACTTCAAACTGAAACTTATCTTTACAAAAAATGTGTCACTCTGAGCTACATCTATAGCTGGTTACTTGAAATTCAACAACAAAAGAGAGAAATGAAAGAATAGAACAGAATAAATGGAATTCAGAATCAAGGAGTATCAGAAGTGGAATGCCCTTGAAGGCCACACAATCCACCACCCAAACCAACGTCACCATAAAGAAACAGAGCCCAAGAAGTTACTGAAGTGTCTGAAAGCCAATCATTATATACAGGAAAAGCTGAGTCCAGAATGAAATCTTCAGTCTTCCAGCTCAGTTTTTTTTTTCTACTGCAAAATCAGGCCCATTTTCCCACGAGCAGCTCCAGAGGCCCATGGAAGTGCTGAATTACTAAGCAAGTGATGATCAGATCACCAAGGATGTCATGTGAACTTGATGGAGACATATCCTTTACGGTACTCAGAATATCCCATTGCTGCTTATACAACAATAAATTAGTGATTTCAAATTCCTTGTCTCTTTTTATTGGCTTTTACTTAAATTCTATTTTGTCTGATGTAAGTTAATTATCCCTGCTCTCTTTCAGTTCCATTTGCATGGGAAACATTTCTCCATACCTTCTCTTTCAGTTTGTTCCCTTACTAGTAATGTGAGTCTCTTGTAGGTACCATGTGTTTAGATCCTTTTTTTTTTTTTTTTTTTTAAATCCATTCAGCCACTCTGTATCACACAATTTGCTCCAGCTTATAACAGGCAATTCTGAGCAACTCAGTTTCCACTTGGTTTACTGGGCATTGGTCTGAGGTTTAATTCTAAAAGCCCTCTCCCACAAGGATAGCCAAAAGTAGCTGATTTCTGGTTACCTCTTCCAATTTCTCTGACACTCTTTCTAGTCATACCTCTTTTATTTGTTTATTTATTTATTTTTTGAGATGGAGTCTCACTCTTGTCACCCAGGCTGGATTGCAATGGTGCGATCTCAGCTCTGCCTCCCAGGTTCAAGCGATTCTCCTGCCTCAGCCTCCTGAGTAGCTGGGATTACAGGCATGCACCACTACGCCCAGCTAATTTTGTATTTTTAGTAGAGACGGGGTTTCTCCATGTTGGTCAGGCTGGTCTCCAACTCCTGATCTCAGGTGATCCACCCGCCTCAGCGTCCCAAAGTGCTGGGATTACAGGCATGAGCCACCGCGCCTGGCCTCCACACTTCTTTTTTTAAAAATTAATATTTAAACATTTATTATTGCTATTATATTTGATTGACAAATCATAACTGTATACACTTATGGGGTATAATGTGATGTTTTGGTATATTTTACACAATGTGTCATGATTAAATCAAGCTAATTAACATATCCATCACCTTGCTTACCTATCAATTTTTATAAGACACTTGAAATTTATTCTCTTAGTTACTTTGAAATATGTAATACATTATTATTGACTATAGATGCCTTGTTGTGCAATAAATATTAAAACCTACTCTTCCTGCCTATTTGAAACTTGGTAACCTTTGATTAACAACTTCCCACTCCCTCCCTCCCCAACCCCTTACCTTTACCCCAGCCTCTGGTAACCACTGTTCTACTCTCTACTTCTATGAGTTCAAAGTACAGTCATACAGTATTTGTCTTTCTGTGCCTAGCTTATCTCACTTAGCATAATGTCCTCCAGATTCATCCATGTTGTCACAAGTTTCCTCTTTTTTAAAGTCAAAGAGTATTTTATCATGTATATACACCACCTTTCCTTTATCCATTCATCCACTGATGGACGCTTAGGTTGCTTCCATATCTCAGCTATTGTGAATAATGCCACAACGAACATCCCATCGACATTGATTTCAGTTCCTTTGAATATATACCCAGAAGTGGAATTACTGAGTCATATGATATTTCTATATTTAGTTTTTTGAGGAACCGCCATAATATTTACATTCCCACCAATAATATACAGAAGTTTATTTTTCTCCATATCCTCTCCCAACACTTGCCTTTCATCATTTTGATAAAGACATTCTAACAAGTACGAGGTGTTACCCATTATATGATTCATGTTTATTTTTATTTTTCATTTTTTGTTTCAGAGCCAGAGCCTCACTATATTGCTCTGGCTGGTCTCAAATGATCCTCTGGTCTCAGCCCTCCAAGTGGCTGAAATTACAGGCACATGCCACCATGCCTGGCTCTTTCATTGTGGTTTCAATTTTTCTAATGATTTCCAATGCTGAGCATTTGTTCATGTACCTATTGGCCATTTATATTCTTCTTTTCAGAAATGACTGTTCAAGTACTTTGCCAACATATAGTTTGAGTTGTTTTCTTGCTATTGAATTGCTTGAGTTCATTATATATTTTGGTTGTTAACCTCTTATCACATGTATTATTTTCATTCTCTTAAATTCGTTAATATTTGTTTTATGACCTAATGTGTGATCTATCTGGAGAATGTTCCATATGCACTTGAGAAGAATGTGTATTTTACCATTGTTGGATGGAATGTTATGTACACATCTGTTAGGTCTATTTGATCTAAAGTATAATTCAATTCCAGTGTTTCTTTTCTGTCTAGATGATCTGTCCATTGTTTAAAGTGTGGTTTTGAGAATTTTATTGAAGAATTTAATAAAGTAAAATTTTTCAGAATTTTATTGAAGAATAAAACATGTATATTCAAGGTAATTATTGATAGGTAAGAACCTGCTACTGTCTTTTTGTAATTTGTTTCCTGATTGTTTTTTGGATCCCTTCTTTTTTTCTTCCTCTCCTGCTGTCTTCCTTTGTGGTTTGATGGTTTTCTGTGGTGATATGCTTTGAATCCTTTCTTCTTACATTTAGTGAAACTACTATAGGTTCCCACTTTTGTGGTGGTCATGAGGCTTACATAAAATATCTCATCCTTATGAAAGGCTACTTTAAGCTGATAACAACTTGCCTTTAGTTGCATATAAAAACTACACTTTCACCCTCCCAATAACAGTTTATGATTTTGAAGTCCAAATTTACATTTGTTTTTGTAATTTCTATCTCAACAATTTATTCTAGCTATAGTTGTTTTCAATTTTTTTTTTCTGTTAACCCTCTTAGTAGGAATACAATTGTTTTATATACTACCCTTACAGTATTAGAGAATTCAGAGTATGACCAGGTATTACTTATGCCAAAGAGATTTTTTACATTCATGTATCTTTTGTTATTAAAAGCCTTTTCTTTCAGCTTAAAGAAACCATTTAGCAATTCCTGTAAAGCAGGCCTAGTGGTGATAAAGTCCCTTAGCTTTTGTTTGTCTGGGAAAGTTTTACTTTGTCCCTAATTTATGAAGAACAGCTTTACCAGGTAAAGTATTTTTGGTTGATAGTCTTTCTTTTCCCCAGTACTTTGAGTATATCATCCCACTCTCTCATGGCCGGTGGGATTTCTGTTGAGAAGTAAGCTGAAAGGTACTGGGGCTGCCTTGAATGTGATATGCTTATTTTCTCTAGCTACTTTCTGTATTTTTTGTCTTAAATTTTAATAATTTGATTATTATGTGTACTAGTAAACTCCTCTTTAGGTTGAATTTGATTGGCAACCTCTGAGCTTCCTGTACCTAGATGATATTATCTTTCTCCAGATTTGGGAATTTTTCAGCTATTATTTTCTTAAATATGCTGTCTAAGACTTTTACACACCCTCATCCTTCAGGAATTTGTATTATGAAAAGGCTAGTCCACTTACTGGTGTTCTATAATTTTCACAGGCCTTCTTCACTCTTTTACATTTTTGATTTTTACTGCTTTGATTGGATAATTTCAAATGTCCTACATTTGAACTCACTGATTCTTTCTGAGGCTTAAGTCTGCTTTAAAGTATATTTATTTATTTATTTATTCATTCATTCATTCATTCATTCATTTTGAGACAGGGTCTTACTCTGTCACCCAGGCTGGATTGCAACGGTGAAATCATAGCTCACTGCAGCCTCAACCTTCTGGGTTCAAGCAATCCTCCAGCCTCAACCTCTGAATATCTGGGACTACAGGCACACATCATCATTCCTGACTAAATTTGCATTTATTTTTTTTTTTTTTGTAGAGACAGGTTTTCTCCATATTGCTTAGTCTGGTCTTGAAGTCCTGGACTCAAATGATCCTCAGCCCCTCAAAGTACTTGGATTTCAGGCATGTGCCACCATGTCCAATCTTCTTTAAAGCTTTCTATTGACTTTTTGGGTTCAGTTATTATATCCTTTATCACTATGACTTCCATTTGATTTTTTATTTGTTTCTTCCATGTCTTTGTCAAACTTATCATTTTGTTTATAAACTGTTTTCCAAATTTCATTTAATTCTCAATCTGTATTTTCTTGTAGTTCCCTGAACTTCTTTTAGAGGATTATGCTAAATTCTTCATCAGTCATTTCATAGATCTCCATTTATTCTGGGTCTATTACACAAGCTTTATTGGTATCTTTTGGTAGTGTCATGTTGCCTGATTTTTCATTATCTTTGTGTCCTTATGCCTGTGCATTTGAGGAGAAGGCCACATTTTCCAGCCTTTGCAGGTGTTTTTTGTTGGTTTCAGATCTTTACTATTTAGTCTAGTCTGCGATTCTGGATGGGTGGCTGGCAGCCTTTGCTTGGGGTCAAGTTCTATAATTGGGCTGGGTTGCTTCCTGTGCTCTGAGATCAAATAGTATTTCTGCTGTGCTCTGTGATCAGTGAAACCGCTAGCTGAAATTTGCCATCAGGTGAGGCTGCTGATTGGGCTCTGCAGCCATCTCTGATTAGGTAGAGTTGCAAGTTGTCTTCCCTGGCTCTGTTGTTTGGAACCTGTAGTTGGGCAGGGCTGTATGACAGTCTCCCATGCTAGGTGAGATTTTTGTGGTTGTTGCTCAGCCACACAAGGTGGACAAGGCCAGAGGATATGCCCTATAGACATGTGTGGACTTGCGCTTACCTACTGGTCTAGGGTAGAGTAGAACACCAAGGTTTCGTGGTGGCCAGATGCTCTTTCCATGGGTAATCACTGACCTGCAATTGCCTCTTGGTTTGGAGAAGATATAATGAGAGCATCAGGGCTGAGCTGGATCATCTCTCCACTGGCAGGACCAGATACTGTGTCCATGAGTAATCACTGGCATGCAGTTGCTTCCCCCTCAATCTGGGAAAGATTTCATGTGAGTGCCAGAACTTAGTTGGATTACCTCTCCACTGCTAGGGTCAGGCAGGGCCAGATGCTCCCTCCATAGATAATCATTGACTTAGGAGCACCTAGCCTATGTGGGGAAGCTTGCTAGGAATTCAAGCCTAGAAGACTTGTGGGTGGTGTTTCCTACAGTATGACACTGTTGACTAGTTTTTCTGGTGTGGCCCTTCTGTTGCTGGGAACGTAGAACCACCATCAAGATCTGTGTGCTGATAGCTGCGAGCACCACTACCATTCTTTATTTCTAACTGACCCCAGGTGATCTAGCCCTGCCAATACTCCCAACGTCTCCTGTGGGATTGATGCTCCTGTGAAGGGTCCCAGAATGGTGAGGAACCTGAACACCCACCTCAAACTCACTTTTCCCAAAGTAGAAATCATGGATCCAAGTGAATTCTCTGTATGTAGTCTTGTACCAGCTTAGGAGAGGTGTAGCACAGTCAAAAGAAATAGTTCCTCTTACCATTCTATTGTGGCTTTTCTCAGTTCTGCATTCCAAGGGGTTGTCTCAGCTTCACTCCCAAGTTCTTCAATATTTGGGATGGTATTCTTGCCTGTGGATAGTCACTAGTTGGATTTCTGTGAGGGGACTAAAGTTAAAAAAAAAATTCCTATTCCACCATCTTGTTGGTGTCACTCTGGTAAAATGGTCACGCTTTCTTAAAGTCATATATGTTTATTGTATTTGACACACAGAGTGAAATGCAGCCCTATTTGTGATAATAATGTCTTTTAATAGTTGTCAAGACTGATTTGACAGAAGGCTACAGTCATTCCTAACTGCCAAACAGCTTTTTCATTTTTATATAAAAGTTTGGGGCCTCATAAATCGTTACTATTTTTTATTTTTCCCTAAAAAATGACATACTTACTAAATTGTGACTTATGTTTCTAATGTTTCTGTTTCTATGTTATTTTTTAAGACTATATTGTCATATAAAATTTGCTAACTGTACAATCACAGGATTTTCGCCTCAGTGGACTACAAAGTCCAAAATGTAGCTAGATAGAAAACTGCTTATAATGTTGATAGCCTCATTGTCATATTCATGCATAAGGGAATGAATCTGTGGATTCCCCTGGCTATCTCTTGGGGTAAGGCTGACTTCTTACCCCAAGGGACAGGTAAAACACCTTCGCTGGGGCTCACCCAGAAAGACCTCTTCAATAAGAAGCTTAACCTCTATACAGCAGTGATTACAATTCTTTGCTCTGGATTAAGAAAAACAAATTGTTTTTTCTAGATCCCTGAATAAATATAATTGAGCAACTAGCTTGATTTTTAACCCTTTATCTCATATAATAGCAAATTAAATGCTATCCAGAAAGCTTACTTGGATTCATCTATCATCTCCTTGAAGAAAATTTAACATTACTTGCATATTCATAGAACACTAGAAATTGAACTTATGCAAAGCTTCATCTGAAACCAATTACTACTTCTGAACAAAACTATAGCCAAACATTCGGGACAATGGTTATCTTCCAAATGCTACAGAATGTCCTAGCATGAATGGCATAATTCTCCTAGGGAGACCCAGGGAAAGGTGTTTGCCTGAAGATAAATTAGCCTCGTACTGCAGAGAATAGGTTGGAAAATACGCAGGCCTTTTCCTCATCCATGAGTCTAACAAGGACACTACCACACTGTCAAGCAGTTTCATATCTGCCTAGCTGCAGTTTGGATTTAATAGGCTACAGAGGTCAAAGTCTTATGATTATACAATTTGTGGTATTGTATAACAGCATAAACTCAAAAAGTCACCAAAACATGAGTGTTACTATTTAGTGAGTGTATCATTTAGGTGTTAGTATCTATCTCAAAGCCAACTAGAATGAGTCTATTCTAAAATCACCAGTGATAAAGGTATCAAATAGGAAAAAAAGCATCCCAGGTCAAAAGAGGCAAATTGATTAAAATAACTTTACTATATGGTATAGAGCTCAGAGAGAGAACTGTTTTGTTTCTAGAAAATAAACATTATGGTCCAGGTGCTGTGGCTTACGCCTATAATCCCAGCATTTTGGGAAGCCGAGGCGGGCAGATCACGGGGTCAGGAGATCCAGATCATCCTGGCTAACACAGTGAAACCCCATCTCTACTAAAAATACAAAAAAAAAATTAGCCAGGCGTGGTGGTGGGCACCTGTATTACCAGCTACTTGAGAGGCTGAGGCAGGAGAATGGCATGAACCTGGGAGGCAGAGCTTGTAGTGAGCTGAGATCGCGCCACTGCACTCCTGCCTGGGTGACAGAGCGAAACTTCGTCTCAAAAAAAAAAGAAAAGAAAAGAAACATTTTATTTTAAATTAATTTCCCCCAGATTTTTCTTACTGCTAAATCAGATAATACATGTGGTTTATATGCCAGTAATAACGGATAAAGATAACTGTGATATTGTCAGTAGGTAATATATCTCCAACTCATTGCATAAAGTCTGGGATTTAGATGGACAGTGCTAGGAGTAGTGAAAGAAGGTAATATTTTTATCATTCTTGCACAAAAAAAATCTCTGTCACCAAAAGCAGTAAATTTTTTAAACATTTAATTAAAAGATGTTTTTAACCTGTATATTTTAAAGAAATAAACACTTGCTATTAGTTAATAAAAGTTGCTTATGCCCCCCTATGAGTCCATAATTATTTCATATGCATAATTTTTAAACTCAGTATGATTTTTCCAGAGAAAAGCATACACTAGCATAATATAGTTTAATATAGTCTCATGCAGTCTTTATCTTTTTTTATTTATTCATAAAACTGGCCAAGACCAAGACTTTCTGTTGATATTCTCACTAAATCTTTCTGCAATTTAAAATGAATCCATTCCAAAAAAGACTTCCTAGAGAAATTACTCTTATTAAAACTTTCAAGATTTATATTGAAGACTGTAGGTAATTGAATGAATCTAGATATAAATAGATCTCAACCTTGACCATGCTAGAATTATGTGGGGAACTTTTGAGAAATGCTGATGCCTGGGCCCCATTCTAAAACAATTTAGGAATCTCTGAAGTTAGGACGTGGGTATGAACATTTTTTTTTTTTTTTTCCAGACGGAGTCTCATTCTGTCGCCAGGCTGGAGTGTAGTGGTGCAATCTCAGCTCACTGCAACCCTCGCCTTCTGGGTTCAAGAGATTCTCCTGACTCAGCCTCCCAAGTAGCTGGAACTATAGGTCCCCGCCACCACACCCAGCTAATTTTTGTATTTTTAGTAGAGACAGGGTTTCACCATGTTGTCCAGGATGGTCTCGATTTCTTGACCTCGTGATCCACCCGCCTTGGCCCCCCAAAGTGCTGGGATTACAGGCGTGAGCCACCATGCCTGGCCAAGTATGAGCATTTTTAAAGCTCCGCAGGTGATTCTAATCCACATTTGAGGACCTCTGCTAATTTGTAATGTGACATGACACACCTCATTAATAGGGTTCTTTAATGTTTCACCTTCCATTACAGATACAATTAGAGGAAGTGGCCTGCTAAATATTGACACTGCAGGCACGGACTTGACCGTGAACAATTAGAAATCAACCCTTATATTTGTATGCTGGGGACAAAAGTGACCAGAAATATTCTGACAGAGAATGATCTATTTAAAAAAAAGATTACATGAGCAAATTTTCTCAAATTAAAAATTATTCTCCTTTGTACATGATGTAGTTTCACTTTAATTTTGTTTTTCTCTACCATTGACAACCTCAATAATGAAAACTACCCCAAATAGCCTCCCAAGAGCATTAAATTACCAAATAAATAATGTTTGTGTCGATCACATGTCAACTGGTATTATTACTTTTAGCCAACCTGGGAGTTATAAAACATTGAAGGTGTTAGTCAAGGTTGAAAGTCTATTAAGAGAAACATACACATGCTTCCATACAGTAAAAGAGTTGCCCCCAAAAAGAGAGAATCCTTTATAAAGTACTTCACAATAAATTTTAAAAAGTAAAAAGCCCTAATCAGTATATTTAGCAAGTTCCATTAGTAGTATTTGAAGTAGCTGACTTTCCGTTAGCTGATGAATATTATTATTCCAGGATACAATAACAAGAAGGAAAGGAAAGAAGGATATGTTGCTTCGGGTTGCTTTTTTTTTTTTTTTTTTTTTGTCTTTTAATAACTTGTTAGCTAAGCAAAATAAGTTCAGTTTAGAAATAACACATTTTAAAGAACACGGGAAGCATTTATATCTCAGATATTATGGTGCCAAATCAAGTTTTATGAACTCTCTTCTATATTAATTTTGGTATCATAGAGTTGTTTATGCAAAGTCATACATGTGTGACAAAAATATACAAATCCTACCCTCTCCCTGACAACCCCTATGCCCTGCTGAAGACTTCACATGTGACAATAATTTCTGATAATCCAATTATGGAAGTAATTACACAAGGGTATTAAGAAGGGTCATGAGATTGTTTAGTATAAGTTTGGCTTATTATTCCTTACAAGAGGAATGTAGGCTACTATATCACATTTACATAATTTGCAACCAAATTTTAGCAGGAAACAGGTGCAAAGAAAGGAAAATGGGACTAGAAATTGTTTAAAAGGGCTGGCAGCCATCAAGCTGACAGCATGCTGTCCTCCTTCGATGCTATGGTGGCATCAACAGCAGTATTCGGAGACTGGCCGTTGTTTCATGAGGCATTTTAAAAAGAGACAAACTATGACTAGGTTCCTTATCTTAAGAAAAACAATTTGTTAGACCAAATTACTGCTTCTGCAAATTGCTCTGAGTCTTTGGAGATTTAGAACTGCTCTTTACAGCTGAATCCTGCTTAGTTGGCTATTAAGTGATGGAAAATAATACAATATTTTAGTGCCTAAAAGAATAACTGAGTACATGTGCAGGGATAGGTCATTAAATGTGAATATTCAAAAGGTGATATAAAAGTAACCCATACACAGAAAATGTAAAAGCAAAAAGTATATGTAGATTTAGGCTACATCATAACTGTATTCACCAAACCCAATGAAGTAAGCAGGCTAGGATTGGAAAGAAGAATATCTGCTTAGAAGTATCAAAGGAATGGCAGGATTTATTTCCTATCCTAATGAAAATGCAAGAACAGTGCAATGGGGCTGTCCTAGACTTCAGCTATAAGGCATGCTCACAGGGGAACATTCTGCAGGAATCCATCACATAGCCCATAAGAGACTCTTCACAGGTAAGGTGGCATAGCAACGTTAATCTTTCAAAAAGAAGAGGGCTGGGCATGGTGGTCCATGCCTGCAGTCCCAGCTACTCAAGAGGCTGAGGCAGGAGAATCGCTTGAATCTGGGAGATGGAGGTTGCAATGAGCCAAGATAGCACCACTGCACTCCAGCTTGGGCAACAGAGCGAGACTCCATCTCAAAAAAAGAAGAGGAGTTTGACAAAAATAAAAAATAAATAAAATAAAAGAGAAAGAGCTGTAATTACTCATTTGGTGCAAAAACCACTTGCACTCAGTAACACAGGTAGAGTTCTTTGATAAATGGTGCCCCTCGTATAGCCCACATAGTACGGAGACAGCCATCAAAATGTCTCCCTTTCCTTGGACCAGGGCAGTGGATGGCAAAGAGAAAATGAGAAAATGTAGCATTATCAGTAAAAAGAGGTGAATTTTCAACAGGGTAAAGAGAAGATTTGAAAAAAAGGCTTCAGTGTAGAGAGGAGTTTGCCCACAGGGAGATGGATACACAGAAATGTGATCACAGAACTGAGATCTGAGGCACAGCAAAGGCCTGGTGAGGTGTTGAAGAGCTGAGTGAGTTCCAGCAAGGGGAAGAGAAAGAGAAGGCTTTGTGCCCAGAGTGACAGGGAAAAGGCATCAAGCTGAGAGATGTAATGAGTTGGGAGACAGGCACACATATGTTTGAAATAAATATCATTTTGGAACTCTATTTTTGTTAGGCAATGGGAAAGACAGAAAATTTGGGAATGGGAGAGATATCATTAGGGTTGAACGTTAGAAAGATTAATCTGGTAACTGAGGATAGAATGAATCTATGGGGAAGGTAACCAGTGATAGAGAAGTCCACTGAACTACACCCTTTCAGGCAAGAGAAAATAAGGTTAAACTGTTGGCAATAGAAATGAAAAGAGGCAGCAGTAGTAAACTAGAGTGTGCATACATCTAAATATATAATTTGTTTTAAGAGGTATCAGAGTGTTGCAAATATTGCCAAGACTATATGAATATTGCCAAGACTACATGAACTCTATTTCAGCTGACAATGAGTTAAGAGAATCACCAAAGAGAGGATGTGTTCCCTTTATTAATAACCCCACCAACAATAACTACAATACTCACACAAATGCACAAGCACAACAATGCCCACACAGAATCTCACAATCAATGATAATGCAGAAATAAATATTTGTAAACTGAACTCTGGATCTAATGCATAACATGAGACACGACGGACTCTCTCATTAAACATCGAAGGATTAAATACGAGGATCTCACTACTGTCTTCTCCAAAAGGCCCTTCATCACAGGTATTTTGCAGAGTGAGTGGAGAAATTACAGATCCACTTCAATGAGGAAAAGGTAGGACATGCCTGCAATCCCAGCACTTTGGGAAGCTGAAGCAGGTAGATCACTTGAGTTCAGGAGTTCAAGACCAGCCTGACCAACATGGTAAAACCTCATCTCTACTAAAAATACAAAAATTAGTGAGGTGTGGTGGTGGGCACCTGTAATCCCAGCTATTTGGGAGGCTGGGGCAGGAGAACTGTTTGAACTGAGGAGGCGGAGGTTTCAGTGAGCCAAGGTTATGCCATTGCATTCCAGCCTATGTGACAAAGTGAGATTCTGTCTCAAAAAAAAAAAAAAAAAAAAAAAAAAAAAGAATGAAAAGGTAGTTCTTTATAAAGTTCATATGCTTGAACCTTTAACTGCATGACTCATGAGAGTGTGTTCTATTTCCACCATAAGAGTAGCTAGAATTCTGAATTTTTCTTGATTATACACAGCCAAGTCTATAGATTTCATTTTCTACTTTGGTTCGAATTTGCTCTCGCTAATTGAAAGCTGGGGATCTTTTGCCAACGGAAGAGCCAACAGCAACTGCAGCCTGAGCCTGTCTCTTCCTCAATGTCTTTCTGAAGCAAAGCAAGTTCATTGCATATCTGTTCATCTTCAGAGCATTATACGTATGTGGAGGTAGTCAGGTTAAAGGTAGAAGGGAAAAGTCACCAACATGACTTGAAGTTTATGGTAGTAATAGATCTGGTTATTAACCAGCCATGGAAACTGATTCCACCACATTTTACATTTAGGATCTGTGTTCATTAATCACCATGGTGACCTACAACAAAAATACAATGCTGACAAGTTTTCTCTTCATTGCAAAGGGTCAGTCCACTTGGGAGCAATTTGCCACCTGCATGGAATTTATATTATTTTTATGTTCTCTGGATATTGTACAAGTTCATCACTGTATCGCAGAAACAGCTGGTTCTTATTCCCAATGCCATCTCTCCCCACTATAAATAAAAACTCACCAAGGTACAGGTGGACCACTGAGTGAAAATATTCCTTTTGAGTTTGTTTTATTTACCTTTTTCCTTCAGAAACACCCAAGGAAGAATGTCTTAACTCAACTCTGTAAGCATCAGACACTATTTACATAACAACTGAGTAGACAGGCACTGAGTACACACAGCATCATTAGAATTCAGCATACTCCCTGGCCTCCTCTCAGTAGCTCAGCAGGGTGAGAATTTCTGCTGGAGCTCGACAGAGCCTCCTAGGCTGGCAGTCATAGCAGGGAGCCTGGGACAGGGCAGAAATTGGATTTCTTCATGGCTGTAAATCTTGGCTCTTTCTTAGGGTAGATAATCACTCACTACCAGTGACAATAACTGGCACCCACCATACTAAACAAAACTTAACATTTAGTGGTGGATTATTTTTAAAAGATACCTGATAGCCAGGGGCAGAGAGGTGGGAAAATGAGGAGATGTTCATCAAAGGTTACCAAGTTGTGTAAGATGAATATAGGATGAATAAGTGTAGAGATTTCAGGCACAGCATAATGACTATAGTTAATAATACTGTATTGGGTACTGGAAATTTGCTAAGAAAGTAGATTTCAGGTGCTGTCATCACCAGAAAAACAAGGTTACTATGTGAGGAGATGAATATGTTAACTTGTTTGACTGAAATAATCTTTCACCATGTATATGTATATCAAAACATGTGTATACCATATATAGAGATACATAAAATTTTTATTTTAAAAATAATAAATAATAAATTTACATCCCTAAAAACAACAGAAAAATAAAATTTGGTTCTCTAGGTAATGTATAGCTATAAACACAATTATTTCCATCCCCCGATTCAAATATCCAATGAAATGACCAACTATTTTTTTAATAAGGAATAATCTGCTTTTATTTTTCACAACAAAAAGAACAAGGATTTTTTGCTAGATATAAAGCAGATAGAGTCAGACTGAGGAAAACTACTCTAACGAAGACATTTTCAATGTGAAGAAAGCGTGCACCTGGGAAGGTTGTGGAAGTGATCCCAGCTTGCTACTGGCCATTAGGTAACAGTGTCAGGGCTGGTGATGAGTGTGGCCAAGGGGCAGCCGGAAGCACATGTGACTTTCCCAGTGCATCTGGGAGCCACAGCAGGAGCTGGAGGGCACTGTGAGCAGGGACCAGACATCAGAACTCAGTGCTAGATGAAGGCTGGCTTTCACCGGGGATGAAGGGTGGAGCACAGTCCTGGCTGGCTGTTAAATTAGAAGCCCCAGACCAGGAAAGGAAGGCCAAGTTAGTCAGACTAACTAACCCCTGCACACTAACTATAGAAAGAAACAGGCAACAAATACGTCAGGCAGCCTCGGGTACTGAGTTTGCTTCTGGCCACCCCTGGCCAAGCAGCTGACTCTCAAATTTTCTCTCCTCCCTTCATTAAAGCCTGAACAATTTGAAGAGCATTCAACATCATCTCTGAAAGAACCCACTGTAATTGCTACTCTTTGAAAAACAAAGGTATTCCCCCATACATGAGCAAAATTTTGAAGAAGCAAAATGACCATCTTCTTAAGAAAGACAACAAGAGATGGAAGTACTTATTTTAAATTTATTCTTTTAGCAGAACTCAATAGCACACTGCATCTCTGACATGAGAGTAGAAGGTCATGAAAAGAAACAGTCAAGAGCAGGAAAAATAGAAAGCCCAGCTTACATAATGAGAGACAACAATGAAGGCCGTGAGCAGCAGTCAGGATTTTGGAAAAAATCAAATCAGTAAAGTAAAAGCTTGAGAAAAGTCACCCGAGACTCAGGGGTAAGAATAAAGAGATGAAGATTAAAAAAGAAAAGCTAAATGACAATGAAGGTAGGTTCAAGACATTCAATACGCATTATAGCAGCACCAAGCAGACAACAGAGAGGACACAGAAAAAGAATTATCGAAGAAATGTAATCAAAAACTCTCCACAATTGAGAAAATGTTCCAAAAATGCACAATCCTTGTACTATCCTTTAAGAAGCTGCCCTAAGGATATATTCCTGCCAGCGGATGCAGCAATAGTTTCAGTGCTAATTTATTATTTTACAGCAATAGATAACTGTCCCAAGCACTGTTGTTCTCAGATCAAACTGAAGGTTGGACTGCTATTTCTCATGGCCCAATAACGAGATGCAGATGAACTGGGGAGGAAAAGAGTTTTTATTTCTGTAATCGGTTACAGGGAGAAGGCCTGGAAATTATCACCAGACCAACTCAAAATTACAAAGTTTTCCAGAGCTTATATAACTTCCAAGCTATATGTCTACGTGTAAGTGTGCATTTATCTAAAGACATTAGTGATTAACTTCTTTTAATCTATAACTAAGTTCTGAGTCCTGAAGACCTTCTTCTGGAGCCTCAGTAAGTTTACTTAATGCAAATGGGTCCAGGTGCTAGAGTGATAACCCTTATCTTGTCTCCTGGTAAATCATAAAGGTTTGGGGAGTTCCTTCAGACTCCCAATAAACCTGTTTAATTATGCCTTAAGGTTCAGGAATGGCCTAGGCAAAACTCTTTGTGGGCTTTTGTTACATTATGGCCTTTGCATAAGGGCACGGCTTTTCATATTTAACCTAACCACTCAGTCAGTACTGAAACAGTTGCTATGCAGGCTAGTGAGACCTGGTCTGCCACACTGCATGCCAAAATTCCCCTGATTTCTTCTTGTATACAGACCTACATGGGAAATTATATCATAACTCAGAAAATTGCTTGGTGAATGTGGAATCAAAACAAGTGAAAAGAGATGGTCAAATCAAAAATTTAATGATATCAGCTTAAGGTAGCTGCATCCAACTATTTCAAAATATGTACAGCCATGCTGATAACTCAAAAGTGCCTGAAGTACACTGACAAATGCTCAGTCTATGTTGGAAAGTGCTGGCACCGGTCACACGGGACTCCTTGACATCCGTTGTCTACGCATCTGAGTCTGACACTCTGATGGGTTATTTATTAGCTGTGCTAATTCAACCAATTAACTTCCAGTCAACTCTTGCTGGCCCAGAAGCAATTCTGATGTTAGGGGGGAGAAAAAAAACAACTTCCACATATCTAAGCTTTGATCTATTATATGTCAATATTCAATTTAACACTCAGAGGGCAAGCTTACTGCTATTATCATGTTATTATGGGACAAATCAGTATAAACCTCTGTACTGACAATTTATCCAGAGGATTGGAGAAATTTATTAAGAAGAGTGATTAAATAGATGTACACTGAAATCTTCACAACCTGCCAATAAAATAAAATTGTATCTTCAATTTCCATGAATCATTAACAAAAAAAATGATCCTACATTAAACCACAAAGGAAATCTTCTATCTCTACCCACCCCATCTTCCAAACAATGGACTCAGAACATGGCCATATCCCATTTATCTGGTCATACGTCCCTAATCCCTTAGAAATGTTAAACTATTTTGTTTCCAAAAGGTCTTGGTGTGATGAGAAAAAAAAAATTGTAATTATAAATAAAAACTACTTACAATATAGATGTATAAAAGTTAAGGCACACAAACAAAACTGCAGTTTAAGGGAAATCAATGGCACTTTACATATGTTACTTCAAGCCCTAGGAGATAAACTTGACTATGCCCATTTTACAGATGAGGAAACTGCCACAGTGATTTCCTCCAGGTCACACAGACAGTAAATGGTGAAGACAAGATTAGATTCCACTTATGCCAGACGGCAAATCATGCTTGTCAAAATACAACCGGGCTTCCACAAATAATGAAAACAATTAAAATAAACATAATTTCATGGAGCTGAAATGTGCACAAACAAAATAAAAATAACTAAGAAAATGAATATGAGTTTTCAATGATATTGCCCCAGAGAAAAGAAAAGCAGGTCATGTTCTTCTGTATGAAAGACACATTTTGCCACACTGACTTGTCACAATGATACTGATTTATATTTATGGATTTTTTTCAACACTCTTTGCCTGACATTAGGACACACCAGTTTATTTATAACAGATGGTGACATCTGTTACGAAATTTTGATTCAAAATATCAGATTTCTTCTACCGAAGGTCTTTGGGAGGAAGGGTAGTACGAAAGATAGGAAATAGGTGGGAGTGGTCAAAATAGGTATTACAAAATGAGGAAGCGAGTGAAAGGGGAAGAGTGCAGCTTTGTCTTCTTATTTCATTATGTGTGTGTGTATATATATATTTTCACTATATATATATTTCATTATATATGTATTTTTCATTATATATGTATTTTTCATTATACACACACACACACACACACACACACATACATATATATATGTAGTTTTTTTTTTTAAACGGAGTCTTGCTCTGTCACCCAGCCTGGATCTTTGCTCACTGCAACCTCTGCCTCCCAGGTTCAAGCAATTCTCCTGCCTCAGCCTCCCAAGTAGCTGGGATTACAGGCACCCACCACTACGCCTAGCCAATTTTTTGTATTTTTAGGAGACATGGTGTTTCACCATTTTGGCCAGGCTGGTCTCGAACTCCCAACCTCAGGTGATCCATCTGCCTTGGTTTCCCAAAGAAAAATATATTTTTTAGAATTGATAAAATTTTTAAATATTTTATTCATATATTAAATCATTTTGCCAACAAAAATGTTCTTGGGCTGTGGTTGCTTATGATTCAAATACATTTTCAATATTTCAAATACAAACACAAACTTTTACATCATAAAGCTGCATGTCAGCCCACCTGTGTTAGGAGACAAATAAAATGATGAATTGATGTTCTTACTCAAGTCTGCCACCAAAGGACAAAACGTGGCATATCACCCAGCAATGAGATTTGGAGGTTCTCTTCAGGCTGGTATAAACGCTTGTCATCAATCCACAGGTCGTTGTCTTCTAGGCTGGACACATGCGCACACTCACAACCACACTCACAGACCACACATCAGAGGTGCTGAACTTCATCCAATGTCTGCTGGATAAACAGGTTACAAATACAATCTGGCTAGACAATCATTTTCTCTCCCTTTTGAGGCAGTTTAGTTTCTTAGGACGTAATTGCCGCTATGCTGAACTTAAGCAATGAGTTAAGACAAATCCTTCTCTAGAGATTTGCTAAATCATCTGAAGAAACCATTTCACTCTCGACTTTTCACCCTGGCAGTCCTTTGGACTGTGGTGTCTTTAAAAACTCGCCTTTACACCATAGTAGGAGGAACTTATATATTCTGATGACTAAGAAAAGATTTTACTCTCTAAATGCCACCTAGTACCAGCAAGCTCTTTTGAACTTTACAGAGACAAGATTTGAGATTCTTAAAGGTTAAAATGAGCTGCATTCAAACCATAATTATGCTCAGTCAGTTGAGGTAGACAAATGAATCCTTATTCCTGAGAAAGTTTAAAAAAAAAAAAAAAACTACGATAAATTGACATTAATATAAAAACTCCATAAAAGGCATAAAAATGATACTAGGAAGCCTATGAGAAAATGAAACGCTTTGGGTTGTTAAGTCTGTATTTCTCCCAGGGTTATAAATAAAATTTATGGAGGAGGATGTTAAATTTATATTTAACAAACTTTTCCAGGCTTTGTGGACACTTAGAGTTTTCTGACCCAAGCTTACTGGAAAAGCAACCGGTTTTATACAAGCCAAAAAACACCCATCAGTCAAGTGGCAAGAATTTTCAAATATTACCATCCTAGAGTGGTTATGACATGAGAGTAAAACACTGGCATTAAAACGAGTATGTTTTTCCTGAGTTTCAGCTATTAATTTTTCCTAATTTCCTTGGGGAAAAATACTTCTGAAATCCACCTTTTGGGGAGCTTTCTAAACATTAAGAAAACTCTTTAACACTGTGTTTCCCAGCAGAATTCAGATTGACTCACAGAGAGGGAAGTTCTGATTCCTTAAGTCTGAAAGAGGCCTCGCTGTAAGCTTTTTCATCCTAATAAGATCCACTGTGGCAGTTCAAAATGAAAAGTTGGGGCAAGGACCTTCAGTACTTAAATAACGCCAACTGACTCCATCTTGAAATACCTATCCATTTCTTCACAAATTATTTATGTGTGTGTTAACATGTTGTGTAGCAACAGAACGATAAGATACATGCATTGCCAAACTCCCATAATTGTTTTAATTGACTCTAGTTGATTAATTCAGGAAGTGCTGTTTTATTTGGTGTTGTGTCTAGGGACTCCAAAAATTTGTATCTGAAAAGACTGTTGAGATTCTCCATATTTAGCCAACTGAATGAATGCTGTGGGTTAAGTCCAGATTCTGTCTTTAGGACAAAAGCACTCATTCTCCTGCCTACTGGGAGTATTGGTGGCTGACAACTTTCAGCTGTCCTCTCCATTCATGAGCCCTCCTCACCCACAATTGCTCTAGAACAGAGTTCCTCAAGCTGTATCAGTCCTTGGAGCCTCTCATGGCATTCCTTAAATTAAAAGTGATGCCTAACCTACTGTTTAATAAGTAGCTCAAACAGCTTAATAAGTATTCAAGTCCCACTGGGCACTACACAACTTTTCAAACTCTGGAAGACTGGACATCACCACCCTCGTTTTCTGTTTTACATTGAGTTTCACATGTTACTTGCTTTTTAATCACAGTGACTACTGAAAGCCTGGTTTTGGAAGGAAAACAGCAATCTTAAGTAGAAGTGGCGAACTGAGCTAGTAAGTCCTACTGAGTCCGACAGTACCCCTGAGTCCACTAAGGAGCACTGGGGCAGCTGGTGCACAGTTTAGAAAGCATTCCTGTGCTGTAAAGAATTGGCTCACTCTAAGTCACCCTCTCCCCAGGGTCAGGCCACGTTAGGTGACATTGGGGATGAAAGCAGGGCAGAGCAGTGTTCAAGTCCCAGGCAATTGCCTGAGTTTGGAACACTCTAAAGAGCCACTGTAGTTCCAGAGCTCCCTGTGGAGTCCACTGAGGCCTCTGTTGCAAAGACATTGACGTTGGAGTTCTCCCTCTACTAGCCCTGAGTCTTCTCTTCCTCTCAGAGCTGATTCCCAGGGCGTGACCATTGAACTTCCCGCAAGCTGGTCTGCACCTCAGAGCCCACATCCCATGGAACCCAACCAAGGATGGTCATTTAAAATGGAAAATTTTTAAAAAGGAAGAAATCATTACATTCTCCAGCTAGTCAACTGAAAATATACTTCAAGTAATAGTTATTTTTTAAACATCATTTTTCAGTTTTGTTTGGGGCTCCATAAACACTCAGCAATTCAACCTCATGTTTTTTTTCTTCTTTTCATAAAAATCCAACAGTTTCAAAAACAGCATAGCATTAATTCCATTCCACAGCTGCTGTGTTCTCCCAGTTTTATTTTAGTGGTGGGTAGAATGACCATATGTTACACCTAACCAAGGCTCTACAGCACGTGCAGCTAAAAAGAGCTCCCATCCATACTGCATTTGCCATGATATTCTTATCTATGGCTGTGACATGAAGGCTTCTCAAAAGCTAACCTCAGGACTGCAATTTATTTCAAATATATCTATTCAAATGGAAGCACCATGAGGGGAAAAACTTTATCTGTCTTATCCCCTGCCTATAGCAATGGCCAGCAAATTATAGGCACTTATATAAATAGAGTGCCTATATAAAAATATGTATAAATGTATACATGTATAAATATATGTATAAATACATATGTATACCTGTATAAATATAGGTATACATATGTATACATATGTATACATATTTAATATATCTAAACATATATTGTTATAGATGCATGTATACATGTTATATAATATATACATGTAACATATATGTGTATATACATATATATGTATATGTATATAATATATAATATGTATAATATGTATGTATTATATATGTATATAATATGTATATGTATATATACACATATTATATATGCATATGTATATAATATATTACATGTAATATGTATGTATATATAATACATGTTACATGTAATATAATACATAATACATATATAATATAAATATATATGTATGCCTGCAAAACTGTAGTTATACATATGTATACGCATATAAAAATATATGCCTGTGTGTGTATATATATAGGTATAGGTATACCTATGTATACATATATAAAAATATATACCTGTATACATATATGTATAGGTATAGGTATACACATGTATACCTACATATAGGTACCTGTATAAATATAGGTATACCTATATGTATAGGTATACATCTATGTATACATACATGTGTATATGTGTACCTATACACATGTGTATATGTGTATACCTATATATACATTTATGTGTATATGTGTATACCTATACATACATTTATGTGTATACACATACATACGTGTATGTATACATATATACCTATACATATAGGTATACCTATATTTATACAGGTATACTTTTTTTAGATTTAAATTAAATATATTTTAATTTATATATACATATATATATTTGTTGAATGACAAAAATCTCCAAAATCCAATTTTTGCATTCCCGTTAAGGATGCTTATTTTCCTGCAATGTAACTATAGGACAGAATTCATTATTCTCTCTTAAAATATCAGTTATGATTACTGTGACATGTATATATTTTTTAATTGTAGCTCACCCAAACAGATGAGCTCTGCTTATGAGAAATGGCAGGAGACCAACCCCAGTAATGTAGTAATACATCCGTAATATACCATAGGAGCACATTTCAATGTTAAAAGTTAAAGAAATAAATAGTGATTTGTTTTTATTGCAGCCACAAGTACAGTGACATAAGTTGACAACTGGAAGAAATGACTGCCTATAAATTTATTGTATGTTATGAGCCACTGTTTTAAATGGCCATGAAGCAGGTATCTGCTAGACACTTGTACAAAGCTAAGAGGTTCATAAAAATATAAATGAGCAGTGATGTTGTGTCTTAGATCTTATCATTTAAGATCTGACAGGACACAAAATTTTAGTTTTAATTTGAAGAATATACTACACTGCTCCAAACAGAGCTACAAAGATAATGACACACACAGTCTATCAATTTGTCATAATCACTAATTAAGAAGGCCTATGTATTATCATTTTTTTAAGACTATTCAAATGAAAAAGGCAGAAGCTGGGTGAATAGGGTTAAAAATTAGCTCAATAGAATCAGAGTCAGAAAATGGTTTCTCATAAACTTGTCTCCTGAGACAATCAGAAGAGAATGTTTCCACTGAAAGGTAGATGGACATTGGTTGAATTAAATCAGCTACATGAGTGTAGTAGGTGCAGCAATATCTTGAACCAAACTCTACAAACAGCTATAACCACATGCAATCTTCTATTGAAAGCCCAAGAAATGGACTGTTTACCACATAATGAGTTTACCTGGTCATACTCAAGCATCCACTAGGTGACTGTCTAAAAATGAAACACAAACAGTACAGGAGGAAAATTGGGAGAATTTCTTATGGATCAATACTGAGCTACATTTCATGGCTGGTGGAAAGAAAAGTTCATCTCTCTGGTTGCCTCAGTTTCATTTCTTGTCCTTACCTCTCAATTTTCTTCTGTTATCCACAAGAGAAACATTCAAAAGGAAGCAGTAGAATAAATACCTTCTCCCATCCTACTCCAAACAGTAAAACCCTACTCTGTGCCACTAAAGACTTCTCATACTTCAGAGGCTGGGGGATGCCATCAAAGCTATACTGAACACAGGATTTTATGTAGCAGAATGGATATAGACGTGCCCTTCAGAGACACTGACCTGAGTTTGAATGTTTACACCCATTTGTGTGACTTTGGACTCACTGCTTAATCCCTGTAAACACAGTCTCCTAAAGGACCTGCCTCACTGCGTCATTGTTCAGATGAAATGAAATAGACTACTAAAGTACTGACGACAGTGTCTCGTACCCAAATTGGCGATGGGAGGCTGAATATCACCACAGCAGTAGGAGAAACTGGAAGAGAATATGTCTGGCATTGTGCCAAACAGAGGAAATTTTTTGATAAATTGAACTCAATATGGTTAATGGCTTTTGCAGGCTTATATATTATTGGGAAAGATAAATGAGAAAACTTAAAAACCTAATCAACTAATACAGGAAAACACTGACACTATCATAAAGTAAGTGGAAATGGTGACAGTGGGAGCTATGAATTCTGCAGACATATGTCAAGGAGGGCAGCATGAAGAAGGGAGCATTTGAGCTGGATCTCAAAGAATGAGTAAGCACTGGGAAGATAGATAAGACTAGAAAGGCTAGTATAAGAAGAGGAGAGTGTACACTCCAGACATAGAGACAGGAAGGAAGATGGATGTTCAGGGCCACCTGGGGTCTGACTAGAGCACGCATGGTAAATGGGATGACTGTGGACTAGGGCTAGGCTGAGAATAGTCCAGATATCATTTTTTGTTTTGTTTTGTCATTTTTATTGGTACATAATAAATGTGCCAATTTTCAGGGTACATGTGATAATTTACTACATTCATATAATTTGTAAAGATCAAATCAGTGTAACTTGGATATCCATCACCTTAAATGTGTTTTCTTTATGCCAGAAACATTTAAATATTCCCTTCCAGTTATTTTGTAATAGACAATAGATTACTGTAAACTATGGTCACCCACCCACATACTGTTTCATGAATTTGTGGTTCATCCTCTAGGTTAGTAATAGCCAAACTTTTGTCACTGCATAATTTGTTCAGTTATAATTTTTATTGGATCCCCTATAAATGTACATTTAGTTAGAAAACACATACAGTGATGTCTCATTATCTATGTAGCTTAGTTGTGGGACCCTGCATAAGTTACTTCTTTCTCTGACTGTATTCCTCACCCATAAGGCAGAGATAAACAGTATCATTTTCATAGGGTTGTTATGAGCACTAAAGGAGTTAATAAGCAATATATTTAGAACAGTGCCCAGAGTCTAATAAGTTCTAAGTAAGTCATCTTTTATTATTATATTGTAAAATATATCCCAAACAGAAAATTTTAATTAATGAGAAAATATGAAGTAAATATTTTTTAAATGTGTGACATTATTAAGGGCACAAGAGTTTTGAGATCACTGAAACATTAGTTATTAATAACCATAGCCAGAGAAATGTGATTTAATATGAAATAGTACTTTTGATTATTTTGGTTTACTTGGTGATAAAAGAATTCAAGGCTCTGTTTTTAAATTATGTTTATCACTACAGTACTAGGTCGTAATGACTTTTAGAGCAGAAAAAGACAACATAAGGAATCTACAAGACCAAAAAAACTACATTTCTGGATGCAATTATTAAGTAATTTAATCATTGTTCAGTTCCATCCATGTTTTTCAGTAATTTTTTTGTTAGTTTCATTTAATAAATTTTCCTGTTCACGGATGTCACTAAGTTGTTCTAAAAAAGAATCAGAAGATACTGAAATTTATATTTTTAACAAATAGGTTGAAAACCACTAAAAATTTTGTTATTTGGAAAACATTAAAGTACATTTATAATATTATGTTTCTAAGTTTTCTAAGGGAATATGGGAATTTATAGGAAACAAAGAGTACTTGGCACAAAAAAAAATCATAAATTAATGCAGTCATTTCCAAACTCTAACTTTTAAATATTGTCTACCTTCTAGAAGTTTATTTTTACAATCATTTATGTTTTCATTCATTTTTATAATGATGAGAAACATCAAATGTAATTTTGTTTTTCTTTTTTCAAAATCTTTGCAAGTTAGAAATCTAGTGATACTCACTTGCCACCACAGAAAAGGTCAGCAAACCTGGAACAATTTTCTTTTTTGAAAACAACAAAAAAAATATGTATTCATTTTGATGTTTGACAATTCTTTAGGTTCTTTTGCCTAGGACAGCCAGAGGACATCTATATGGTTCAAAAAATATTCATGGTCAGGCCGGGCACAGTGGCTTATGCCTGTTATCCCAGCACTTTGGGAGGTCAAGGCGGGCAGATCACAAGGTAAGGAGTTCAAGACCAGCCTGGCCAACATGGTGAAACCCCGTCTCTACTGAAAATACAAAAATTAGCTGGGTGTGGTAGTGGGCGCCTGTAATCCCAGCTACTTGGGAGCCTGAGTCAGGAGAATCGCTTGAACCCAGGAGGTAGAGTTTGTAGTTAGCCAAGATCATACCATTGCACTCCAGCCTGGGTGACAGAGTGAGATTCCATCTCAAAACAACAACAACAACAAATATTCATGGTCACTTCCCAACTCAGCACAAAATATTGTCAAGATTCTAGACTAATTTAAAAGTCTTGTTCTTTTATGAAATTAGCTATATCAATACAACATGCTACCCTTTGTGCCTGTGTGGTTTAAGGTTTTTAATGTTTAAAGAGCTCAATCATATATGATGGAGAAATAAATAAACTTCATGTGGGGTGGTTTCTTATTAAACTTACTCTGGAAAAATTCTTTTTCCCCCATCAAAATGACTACTCAATCAGTGATTACACTTGCAAATTTTCTTGCTTACAGTGGGTATATATCTTCTCTGGTTTAACTTTCCCTTAATGGCTCATCAAAAAAAAAGAAAAAAGAAAAATCAGTCCCTGTGGCAGTGATATATGGTCCCCGAAATGTTGACATTATTTCCAACTAGAGGTAGGTTCTATGTCTCCAACCTTTCAATCTGGTGGCCTCATGATAGCTTCCATCTATATAGTATGGCAGAAGTGACTTCCAAGGCTACATCTTAAAATTCTGTCTTCTGTCTACTTGTCTTGTAAGAGGCATTCTCCAGAGGCTCCATTTTGGGATGCTTCTTCCCAGTTGCCATGCCATGAGAAGCTAAACTATACAAAGAGGCCATGTGTAGGTGCTCTGTTAACCATCCCAGCTGAGCCCAGCCTTCACCAAGGTATTAGATATATGACTGAAGAAACGTTCACTTGATTCCATCCCCAACCATTCTGGTCACTTCCAGGCATTCAGTTCTTCCCTACTGAGGTCCCGGAGTCCATGGAGTGGAGACAAGCCATCCCCATTGCACTCTGCTGAATTCCTGACCCATGAAATCCAAGAGCATAATAAAATGGATGCCTTATGCCACTAAATTTGGGGTGGTTTCCCATACAATAGTTACTGGAATAGACCTTTATGTACTTCACAACTGAAATATAATCTAACAAATCACATAGGCTCTGAGATGTTGGAACATCTGTACTTTTAGCTAACCATTTGGCAAACCTCTCATGAATAGTTTGTTCTAATAATTGTTCCTTCAAATCTTCAACAGTATTTACTATATATGGTACAACAATATTTGTCAGCAAAGGAATACATTTCAATTGAATGCTATAATGTTGGCTACATATTATTTCAGGCACCTTTACAAAGGAAAGAGAAACACACTTTTCTTCCAGTGGTATGTGGATAATATCTTTTCTTATAAAGAAACCTCAAATAAGCTACCAAGCATTTATCATCAAATTTAGTGAAAGGTGGTCAACTTACTAAACTGAAAGCTGATTTTAAAGATTTTGAAGAAAAAAAATAAGAGGTTTGCCTTAATGTTCTGGAGACTTATTTTTATTATTGAAAAATTAAACATATACAGTCAGAAATAATGTAATATACCCTCATATACCCATTACCTTACTTCAACAATAATCAATACGTAGCCCATCTGTTCTCATTTATATCTCTACCCTCTCTAACATTTCTGACATATTTTGATGCTACCACCAGATATATTATTATTATTATTATTATTATTGAGACAGAGTCTCACTCTGTTGCCCAGGCTGGAGTGCGGTGGCAGGATCTCGACTTACTGCAAGCTCCACCTCCTGGTTTCACGCCATTCTCCTGCCTCAGCCTCCCAAGTAGCTGGGACTACAGGCACCCGCCACCACGCCTGGCTAATTTTTTTTAATTTTTAGTAGAGACGGATTTTCACCATGTTAGCCAGGATGGTCTCGATCTCCTGACCTCGTGATCCGCCCGCCTCGGCCTCCCAAAGTGCTGGGATTACAGGCGTGAGCCACCGCACCCGGCCATCATATTATTTTTATAAGCATTTCTATATGTGTCTCTAATGCAAGGGTCAGCAAACTATAGCCTGCAGGTCAAAGCTAGCCTGCTTTCTTCCTACTTTTATAAATGAAGTTTTATTGGAACCTACTGACACTCATCCATTAAGGGATTGTCTATAGCTGCTTTCCTCAGCAGAACTGAGATGCTGGTAATAGAGAACTTATCGGCTGAAAAGCTTAATATTTTTACTATTTATCTTTTTACAGAAAAAGCTTGTCAACTCCTACTCTAAAGATAAAGAATCTTTTTGGGGTGGAGAGGAAAGACCTAGCATAACACGCCTTGCTAATCATTATAGCTCCATACTTAGATTAGAGATTATGACTAAGTAATAGCATCAGACTATGATAAGGTCACAGTCTTAATATAACCTAAGAGTAGAATTTATTGTTAACTGTAGTCTAAATAAGGTCACTTTAAAGTGATTTGCCTAACTTCTTGTTAAACCTGCTTTGACTGTTACTATTTTTCCTCACAAAACGGAAGATAGAGAGTATGCACTGAGACCTGGAGAAGCACATCTCTTCCATTTTCTTTGGTTTCATTTGTGGTTTGCATTATTATGATTGTTTTCGATGTACTACTTGTTTGCAGGAATATTTATGAACCATCTGCCCATTTTATGCAGATCAGTGAAGACTAGAGGATCCCTCAACTGTCCTCCGCAAGCCTTCTGGGCTGTACAAACTCCACTCTACTCTTAACACATCTCAGGTACCACAGGATGGCCCTGCCAATAGCCTGAGTGGGCACAAGAGGCAATTTCTACTATACACACACACACACACACACACACACACACACATATATATGTAAAAGGTTGACACCTTCTACTATTTTCTTTCTTTTTTTTTTTTTTTTTTTTGAGACAGAGTCTCACTCCATCACCCAGGCTGGAGTGCAGTGGCATGATCTCGGCTCACTGCAACCTCCGCCTCCCAGGTTCAAGCAATTCTCCTGTCTCAGCCTCCCATGTAGCTGGGATTGCGGGTGCCTGCCACCATGCCTGGCTATAATTTTTTTTATTTTTAGTAGAGACGGGGTTTCACCTTGTTGGTCAGGCTGGTCTTGAACTCCTGGCCTCAGGTCATCCACCCATCTCGGCCTCCCAAAGTGCTAGAATGACAGGTGTGAGCCACTGCACCCGGTCCACTATTTTCTAGATTAAAAGATGTTGACCAAAGCTTGGTGCAGGCACATGAATAATCATTATGAAGTATTCTCTATGTCCTATTATATACTTGAAACATTTCACACGAAAAGGCGTTTTGCTCCTGCACCCCAAGAGACTGTATTGCAAATCCCACTTTGAAAGCTTGCAGAAGAATTTAACTATTCTATTCATTTGCACATAGAACATCTGCAGTGCTGAGTAAATAGATTAATGAATTGATAAGCTACAATTTTTGCTGTAAATTTAGTCTTTATATGCAATAGCTAGATATAGATAAGCCCATGCTTTCACTGTCCAAAATGCTCATTTATCTTATAAATCACATAACCTTAGTGATTACGTTTTTTGCCTGGACTAAACAAAGGATAACCCATTTGTAAGTTTAGTCTCAAAACATAAAAGTGGTTTCTTTTCTGAGAAATGTATTAAATAAATACTGGTATTAATTATAGCAAAAAATCATGAGTGCATTATTTACTGATAAACTTGTGACAATTTTATACTATTGGAGTTTGCAGCCAGTACAGGAGGGGTAGACAATATTATTTACTCTCACTTGTCAAATGAAAGTGACAGGCTAGAAGTTTGCTTCATTGCCACAAGGCAAGTCAGTGGTCACTTGAGGATCATCCAGGAGGATTTGAAAAATTGCAAAAATGAGCCACCTAATTCTAATTCCTAAGGTCAGGTCATTTATTGAGTTTGTATTCTGTCATCTACTCTACTATTATCAAGGCTTACTATTCAAATCATCTTTTAAATACTAAAGTCTTATTGTTCAGATACAAAGCTACAGATGTGTGGCTTCATTATTAGGTGGCTGGAAAAACTCCATTATGACTTAGAAACAAAAATAATTTAGTCAGGTGCAGTGGCATGAGCCTGTAGTCCTAGCTACACAGAAGGCTGAGGTGTGAGGCTCACATGAGCCCAGGAGTTCAAGGCTGCAGTGAGCTGGACTGCACTCCAGCCTGGGTAACAGAGCAAGGCCCTGTCTCTAAAACAAAAAATTGCTTTTAATTAAGAAAAATAACAATTTATTAAGTAGGATGTGCTACACACAGATGACTAACACACAGTCTCTCAAAATTTAGTGCAAATGGACAGAAATAAGCAATTCATTAATTGTAATTTAATAAATTAAATGCCATATTTTAAGAAACTGGTCTTAGAAGGGAGTGATTCATTCTATTCAGAGGAACTATTAGAGGGATTTACAGTGGTGTTCACCTTTAAAATGGGCTTAGAGGGTTAAGTAGGGGTTTGTCAGCCTGATTGAGAGGTGAAGCAACTTTGTCTCTTAGAAAAGAATATGTGAAGGTGCAGAGCTATGAAAAGTTCATGATATGTTTTGTGGTTGGAGTATAAAGTACTGGGTGGACAGTGGTGATAGATGAAACCGGAATGGTAGACTGAGGACAAATCACATTACCAAGTCTGTACCTTATCTTAATGGCAATAAGGAACTACTGTTGTTTTTTGGGGGAGTGATAAAATAACAAGAGGCTTTTAGAAATAGATTTCTGGTACTGAAGATTAATTGTATTATGGGATATGAGAAGGTAGGCAAATCTTGCTCTAGTACTTAGTATCACAGGATTCCATCTTGAACTCAGGAAGGGATCGTTTATCTGTCTATAAATCACTTTAACAAGCAACACGATTATTTTAAGCATCTTGCTAATAAATAAAGTCTCCAAAAGAAGAAACCTGCCTGGAAACAGGACATTTTGGTTGTAATGGAGCTGGGATCCAAGTTATTGTAATTCTCACTCCCAGAAACTAGCTCCCTCTGGCTCTCCAACGAAGCCCTTCTAAATTCTTTCACTACAATTAAGGCTCTTCAGGTTCGGGTGAAAGTCTGTTTCCTACTGAATACAATGCCTTACATTGAATTGTGCCTGGAAAGTCTTGTTTGTTTGTTTTTTAAAAGCTGGTTTCGCTGTGTTCAATACTTAAGTAAGCTTTTAAATCATTTGAAATTGAACCTAATATGAAAGGCCAAATATTTAAGAAACCAGGGCTGCCTATTGGGCAAATATTTACACAATCTTTAAAATGTTCAATATTTATTCAGCCAACCATAACTGTAGTTTCCAAGACATTAGTCAATGTAAATACATGCTAACTGGAAACAGAGGGAGAAATGACTCTAGAGGAGAAGAAGCTCTTATTGGAGAAGCTGTTTTCGTTTTTAATTCCCTGAAGTTTAATATACTACAACTGAAGTATCTACTAATAAAAAAGTTTCATTATAAGCTCTTACTCATTGCACCAGAGGCAAGGAACCCCATATGACTGTTAAAATTTAGTGAGCATGTACACAAATTTAACATTGTCCCAGTGCCCAGAATCATCCTCTTAATCTGGAGAATTTTCAGTGCTGTACCACGGAGGTACTATTTGCATAGGTCAATAAAAAGAGATCAAGAAACCCAGACAACTACAATAACCCACTTTTATTTTTTGCCAGCACTGACTTTATTTAGTAGCATCAGACATACTCTTGCTAGAGATATATATCTGGCTTCAAACAGTGGAAAAAGCAGCTGAGGAGCTTAATTAAAAACAACCTCCTTCCCAAACCTACTAACACAACGAAATTTCTAAACGGTCCCTGTTATAAAACTCAAGAAAACAGTGACATAGTGCACTTAAGATTGTTCTCATCAGAGTTAAGAACATATGCCTGAAAACCATTTTTTCCTTTCAGTATAAGGGCAACAGTCCATATTCTGAATCGGTAATGAGCCTCCGTGAAATACACACACACACACACACACACACACAATGAGCCTCCGTGAAATACACACACACACACACACAAATCATTTCGAAGCCAGGTTGTATTTCCCTTAAAAGGAAGAGCACAAAAGATGAGCACTGAGAGTCTCCCATTGAGAAATAGCTCTGGCTGGCTCTAGCATAATAAACTGCTGTTTACCTTTTGGATTCTATTTATGCCACATGCACATTGTTCATCATTATTAAATGATCCTTTTTTATCTTTCTATGACAGTTACATATTTTAACAGGTGACAGTTTGCCTTTATAAGCAGCAAAACCCTGGTTTATTAGTATGCTTGTGTGGCATAAAATAGAGTTCATTTTTTACTGAAATAACTGGAGGAAAGAAACATCAATTGTGGAGGGTTCTGAATAGCTCAATGGGTATAGAAGGTACTGGCAATAAATTAAGATAGGTTTGTCTTATTTATGAGTCTTAGGTATTCCTTCACAGTTGCTACTGTGCATGAATTTTAAGTGGCCCTTTGATGGGCAAGTCCATCTGAAGCAGCACCAAAAAATTCACATAGTTTCACAATTAATTGCTTCTCTGCAGTAAACCCAGGGTAGAATGTAACTCTACCACTCAGAATATTCTTTCTGGCTGTGACCATAGCAGTGAAGGCTGCTTAAAAAAAAAAAAAAAAAAAAGAGAGAGAGAGAGAGAGAGGGAAATTATGATACCGCCGAGTCACTGAAATGGCAAAGTGTGTTATTTATCAGATTATACTGCAAATCCCAACCCAGATCATTCTGGAAACAGCCATCAGTGTCCTGAGTGCCTTCTTGGAACCAGGGTCTGGAGCTAATCTTCAGCCTGTAGATTAATGCTGCAACCACTGGGATACCCCAGCACTGGTCGTTTTTGGCAAATGACCTTTAAGAGTCACAGCTGCTACAAACTCCCTATGTCATTGTTCAAGTTTATATTTAATAATAAGCATAACTAGCACTTTGCGAGGCCGACGTGGGTGGATTCCCTGAGCTCAGGAGTTCCAGACCAGTCTGGGCAACATGGCGAAACCCCATCTCTACTAAAATACAAACAATTAGCTGGGCCTGGTGGCATGCACCTGTAGTTCCAGAGACTTGGGAGGCTGAGGCTGGAGAATCGCTTGAACCTGGAGGTTTTAGTGAGCAGATATCATGCCACTGCACTCCAGCCTGGGTGATAGAGCAAGACTCCATATCAAGCAACAACAACAATAATAATAAGCATAACTAAAACCCTTCCTGCAGATAACACTTTGTCGTATGAACTTTGCAGAGGAGGCAAACAGCCCATCCACCTCGGAATGCCACCATTAAGCATTGCCAATGAAGCCTGAGCCAGTAGATATTTTCTATAACTGCTTGTAGTAAGCCCCTCACTGGGTAAAATATGGTGCTTTGGAATGATGGACCACTCCAGAGGTGTCTGCTCTATGGCAGGTGTGGTATAAGGTTGAGATAATAGAGATGGCTGGTGGCTAAGTTATTTGTTTCTCACCTGTTAGGTGAACCGTTCCCTCTGCATTTTTGAAAAGACATAACTACCTGTCACTCTGAAGGCAAAATTCACTCAGGAATAACACTGGCAAGTTCCTGATGGTGTGTTGATTTCGTTCTCGGCAGTCAGAAATTTGGCAAATCATTGCCAAAGAAGCAGGCAGTCGTTTTCTCAATTAAAATATTGAGAGACACTTTTTTATTTGCATCCTAGTGTGAACCTGGGGCCGGGGGGAGATGATAAGGACTATTTCTCCTCCAGTGACTTTAAAAGGAAAAAATAAAAATCAAATTTCAGCCACAGCGAAACAGTTTCACTTTCCAAATGTGTACCCTTCCCTGCCCTCTCACCCCTCCCCACTTCCTCCACCTTTTTACCAGCATACACGTACACTGGCCCGCAGGATATGTCTTCTACATGTTTTCATTACAGCACTTTAAAAAAAAAAAAAAAGATCAGTCAGCTTTTTGCACTCTTCTCTCTCACTAAAGTTGCTTCTGCCCTTTGAAAATATGAAAGCCCTTGAGTGATTTTATATTTTCAAAGGGTAAAAGTGCTAAAGAGCACTCCTCTATTTCAGAGAGGAGGGAAAAAAGTAAATCAGTCTGCCTAAAGTGTTCACTTGGAAAAGGTAAAAATGAACTACCAACGTGATGGGGAGTAGTTACTGCATCTAGAGTAGTAATATATAGCACCCTGGAGTCCGCGGCTGGAAAACAAAACACAAGGCATCAGCCTCAGCTCAAATCTGCGTGGTGTCTGCTTCTGATGGAACCAATTCTTTTCCAAACAACTATCATGGTAGCGCACGTCCAGCCAGCATTCACTTTTGCCCTGGAAAGTACTGCAATGTGGGTAAAATCTGTGTCCACTCCCCAATCCCCTTCTATCCTAACCACCGGCCAGCTACTGCCAACCACCTCCTCTCCCTTCTCTGAAGATTCTTCCTTGGGGTGTGAATTCTCATTCCTTTCAGAAATCCACAGCCTTTTCTTTAATGCACTGGCTTTTCTTCTCTCTGCCTTCTCCACTCCACTGTTAGGAATTACCTTAACGAAAGGACTGGAGTTTAGAACTCAACACCACAGAATGAACCGACACTTACCGCTCCCAAGGACATTTATCTGTTTCCATTTTCCATGGAATATAAGGTTTTGTTTTCTGGTAAATGCACACTCCGGGACCTAATCAGCCAGGGGGAAGAGTACTTCTCTGGATAATGGGCTTTGGTCTTCTTGGTGCTGCCGTGAATCACCTGTCTCTCAAACCTTCTCTGCATAATTCTTACTCAAAATTCACCACACAGATCAGTGATCACTTCCTCTGGATAAACTCCTACTTCAAAGATTCGGGAGACTCTTGGCTGTGATGCCATAGCACTCTGAGATGTTTCACTCCCTGCATTTCCCACTTTTCCTTATAGAGTTTATTCTGGCATCTCCCTTGCTAAATTGAAAGATCTTTGATGGCAGCTATAGTTGCTTTTATTTCTAGATGTCAGTTTCCAGCACAGTGCCTCAAATACAGCAGCAGCAGCAGTAGTAATAATAAATATAGATAAAAGATTATCTATGATAAATGTTGTAAATACTTTGCTTATATTAATTTGCTTAATCCTCACAATGGCCTGATGTGGTAGGTACTATTATTTATCTGCATTTTACAGATGAGGAGACAGAAACACAGAAAGGTTCAATTATTTTTCCTAAGGACGCACAGCTCATAAGTACTAAAAAGTGAATTCTAACTCAAGCAGTCTGATCCCCCACACTGTGTGCTCTGCCACTAGTCTGCACTGTCTCTTTTAAAAATAACATATTACTATTGTTTGAATGTTTGTGTCTCTCTAAAATTCACATTGAAATTTAATCCCCAAAGCAACTGTATGAAGAGGTGGAGCCTTTGGGAGGTAATTAGGCCATGAGGGCTCTGCCCTGACGAACGGGATTCATGCCCTTATGAAATGAGTTGAGGGAGCAAGTGTGTCCCTTTTTTGTTTGCCCTTCCTCCATGTGAGAACACTATTCCTCCCTTCCACCACGTGAGAGCCCCGTTCCTCCCTCCCACCACGTGAGAGCACCGTTCCTCCCTCCCACCACGTGAGAGCACCGTGCCTCCCTCCCACCACGTGAGAGCACCGTGCCTCCCTCCCACCACGTGAGAGCACTGTTCCTCCCTCCCACCATGTGAGAGCACTGTTCCTCCTTTCCTCCATGTGATGATGCAGCAAGAAAGCGTCATCTTGGAAGCAGAGAGCAGCCCTCCTAGACATGGAATCTCAGGCACATTGATATCTTGAACTTGCCAGCCTCCAAAACCATGAGCAAGAAATGTCTACTATGTATAAACTACCAAGTCTAGGGCATTTTGTTATAGTAGCATGAATGGATTAAGACACATATGTATACAATAAATGTACTCAATAAATGGTTTTGGGATGAATTCGAAATGAATAGATTTAGATCCATTGTTCACAATGTGTTATGACCCAGGAAAACTACTTAAGCACTTCTACTTTTATTTTCCTCTCTGCAATGTCACTTTCCTCCCTTTGAGAACTTAATAAAATAGGATCTGCAATCTGGCTAGCAAGGTGCATGGGTGTGTAAAATACATATTAATTCCCCTGCTGTAATACTGACCAGTGGGGTTAATAGTCTTAGTGAGTCTCTGGCAATAAAAGCTCAGTTAGAAATGCAGGTTACTAATTTTACCTGAGGTGACTATTTGGTATATAATCCGTACCACCAACTATTATTAGCTTGTATATCAATGCATGCATAATCTTTGCCCAAAGTAAAGTCATGTCATATATAACACTGACTCCATTGAAAAGTATTACTATTGCAATTTTAAACCTAGTCCTCTGGATGTACAGAAAGCATCAGGCCCTGAAACAGCAAGCACCATGAGAGTTAGGGTCCAGTCATCAGCCAGCATAATACTAGTAGGGTGCCTGCCAGCAGACCAGTACCCCAGAGAGCCAGACTCTGTAATTTCTGTACCATTTAGGCACCAAATAAGGAAACAGAATCTGCACTCAAGGACAGTTACACAGTAGGAAAAATTGTGATCTATAAACTGGTAATAAAAGAGATAGCCAGGCTGGGTGTGGTGGCTGATGCCTGTAATCCCAACACTTTGGGAGGCCGAGGCAGGTGGATCACGAAGTCAGGAGATCGTGATCACCTGACCAACATGGTGAAACCCCGTCTCTACTAAAAATAAAAAAAATTAGCTGGGCGAGGTGGCGCATGCCTGTAATCCCAGCTACTCGGGAGGCTGAGGCAAGAGAATTGCTTGAAGCAGGGAGTCGGAGGATGCAGTGAGCCGAGAACTTGCCACAGCACTCCAGCCTGGCAACAGAGTGAGACTCAGTCTAAAAAATAAAAATAAAAAAAAGAGAGAGAGAGAGCCAAAAACAAAACCAAAAAGATGGATTTTAGTATGTATTTGCTCAGGGAACTCCCTACCATATCCATCCAGTGGCTAAGAAGTAGCTGGGAATAGCTACTTTGGAAAACAAACTACAGCTCGGTCTAAAGGGCATATTATATCCAAAGAATCCTGGACATTTCTATGTCCATCCTCTTCATTATGAAGTTAGAAACACCTTGATATGATACTAGGAAAGAATATATGTGTTGGAGTTAGGCTGCTCTGTGTTCAAATTCTTCTTGCTCCACTTCTTAGAAGTATGGACTTAGGAAAGTATATCTGAGTTTTAATTTCTTTTATTATTATTATTATTATTATTATACTTTAAGTTCTAGGGTACATGTGCATAACGTGCAGGTTTGTTACATACGTATACTTGTGCCATGTTGCTGTGCTGCACCCATCAACTCGTCAGCACCCAACTACTCGTCATTTACATCAGGACCTGAGTTTTAATTTCTTTTCCTTTTTTCTTTTTTTTGTAAAGCACATATAATGTTCATTTTATAAGGTTACTGTACAAATGAAGACATTTTTATGGTAAGCATCTAGCACAATGAATGGCCCATAGCAGACACTCATATTATCACATAAAAGTCCCCTGTCGGGGCGTGGGGGGCTATGGGAGGGATAGCATTAGGAGAAATACCTAATGTAGATGATGGGTTAATGGTGCAGTAAACCACCATGACACATGTATACTTAAGTAAAAAACCTGCACGTTCTGCACAGGTACCCCAGAATTTAAAGTATATTTTAAAAAAGGTACGAAGTCAGAGCTCAATTAACCCACAAATATTCATTGTAGTTGGTACCTATTCATCCATTCATCTATTACTCCTTCAGTGACTAAAATGTCCCAAACAAGTATACAAAGATTTAGAAAATAACAAGTCCCTGTCATCGAGGTGCTTTATGAAGAAATATAAACACACATTCAGTGTGCTACATAGGGGACCATTAGCTACAAAACCCTAACACCATGTATGTGTGTGTACACATAGGGGAAGGCCCTTCTGTAGATTAGGAATTTTAGAAACCTTCCATTCAGAGATGAGTACTTTGGCTATGAGAGATGGTGGTTATGGAGGAATTAATAAATTGAGACCTTCATATAAAATTGAAGTCTGCTATGAAATATGGTTTTCAGATTTTTATTTTCTACCTCTTAATTACTTCAGATGCAGTTTATTAATAAATCACTTTAAAAAAGAAGGTGGGAAGGAGACTAGGCAAAGACTGATAGCTCTCATCTTAATTAATTTGCCTATGAAAATTCCATGTAATTGTTTTTTTTCTATCTAAGACAAAAAAAAGCAGAATATAATTTGAATATATGTCATGATGTCATTGCTCAGAGGTGAGGCTATACCACAACTGAGATCGTCTCAACACACATAAGAATAGTAAATATTATAACTAAACACATCTCAATTTCTCTGTGTCTACAGTTGTCAGAAGAGCTCATATTAGCCAAGATCTGATGCTGAGACAAATCTAGTATATGGTAACATACCAGGAGTAGAAAAACCAGCCTTCACAGTTGTTTTGAGAGATGAAATAAATAAAATTATTAAACAAGCAAACCTCTGTTCTAAATATCAGAGTAGTAATCTATCCACACAACATCCTCATCCTGAGAGATTAAAAAAAAATGATGTTGGTTTGTGTCTCTTAATTAGCTCATTTAACAAAAAGTACTACTCTATAACTTTTCTGAAGAGCTTGCTACTGGTGGCCTTGAGACACTGTGATGGATGGGTGTGTCCACTCGGGATGACCAGTTGTTAAAAATAACAAGTATGTGATATTTTGACATTATCCAAAGCATTGAAGATGTGTAACAGGACATACAAGATACTTAGTGCCATTTACCAGGAAGCAAACATTCTGAGATGATAAGAAGGGCAATACTAGAGTGTTAGTTCAGCACTTGAGTGACTGCATGTTCCTCTTCCAAAATGGTGGCGACTCAGAGAAACCAGCAGAGACCTACAGACCAACAGGGGTACCGTGAGGTATGTGGCTTCTAACTTAAGAACTCTCCTGAGGTGGTTATTTTGGGATTATTAGAGATTTCGTTATCTTACTTTCCCCTACTTTCAAACTTCTTACAATAAGCACATAATAGGGCTTATTTATAAGCTCATTTGAAGTTTCAAAAATTTTTGCTTCTTTAGTTTTTGCATTTAGTACATCTTGGATACCTAATTTTTACCAAACATAGCCCTGTGCTGGGTGTTGAGAAGACACAGACAAAAAAAATTGTCTTTGACTTAAGGGGTGACAATAAAACGTGAGAGAGACCATAAAAAAGAAATAAAATATGGTCTGAATGGTGCAGAAGGAATGTCAAAGTATGGAAATATAGCATTCAACAGGAAGAAAGAAATTAATCTGTAAGGATGGAGAAGATCCATGGACAGTAGCACATGAAAACAGTTCTCCTGAACAAGGGGCATGTACAAAGGCAGAGGTGCAAGTCAGTATATTGTGCTTGGGTAATGCTGAGTGTTTTGATGTTAAGTGAACATCATTTTTAGTAATGGACTCAATAAGTATAAGGGTCTTGGACCTACCATATATGTGTCTCTTCACCTGTTTTCTAGCATCTTCATATTGCCTCACACTTCTGGACAGCATTTTAATAATTCAGCCATTTGATCATGGAATGGATAATAAAAGACAATCTGGAATAAGCTCAAGGAAAAAAAGAGACAGTGATGCAAAAACATGTGTGAAACTGGGCACTGCATTTAAGCTCTATAAATCTCAGTGATCGTGGATAGGCAAATATAATTGGAGTGGTCAGGTAATTTCTAAGACCTTCAATTCCAAACCCCAATTTAGTTCAATGACTTACCAAATACCTATTAAGTAAAAAACACTGTATTTTTCATTTAATGCTACCAAAGATGAACAAAATATCCTTCCTGCTTCCAAAAGTTTACAACATAATTGGGAGGAAAAGGGAAATAAATATACCTAAAACAATAGCACAAGGCAAAATGTGAGAGGCATATGAAAGCATTAAACACTTAAGACAAGGAAAATTGTGAGACAGTTTCGAGGCACATCACAGAGTTTAGTTCAGTAGAGAGTACATGAAGGGAACAGTAGGAAATAAAACCAAAAACGTTTGCGGGAACTGTTTTGAAGAACATTTAACGCCAGATGAAAAAATTCCCATGTATATGTGAAACTTTCATAAATGAAGAAGGTGACATTGGAGATCATTAGAGAAAGAAGCTCCTCACTATATACTTCTAGAACAATTGCCTATCTACAGGAAAGAATGAAATGAGGCCATGCGGTGGCTCACGCTTGCAATCCCAGCACTTTGGGAGGCCGAGGCAGGCAGATCACAAGGTCAGGAGATAGAAATCATCCTAGATAACATGGTTGAACCCCATCTCTACTAAAAAAAAAAAAAAAAATACAAAAAATTAGCCGGGCGTGGTGGCACACGCCTGTAGTCCCAGCTACTCGGGAGGCTGAGGCAGTAGAATTGCTTGAATCCAGGAGGTGGAGGTTGCAGTGAGCTGAGATAGTGCCATTGCACTCCAGCCTGGGCGACAGAGCAAGATTCTGTCTCAAAAACAAAAAAGAAAGAAAGTAAAAGAAAAGAAAAGATAAAAGGAAATAAAATCCCTGCAAACTCTACAGAGGGGAAAAAAAATCTATTCCAGGTGGCTTAAAAGAATAAATATGAAAGGTCAAAATATAAGACTTTAGAAGGAAGTATGGAAGACTGTTATCAATGAAATTTAAAAAGAATTTCCTAAACATGACCCAAAAGAGCTAAACATAAGATAATTAAAAAACACTCATTACATTAAAATTAAAAATTGTAGCTCCTGAGAACATATCATAAATAATTCCACTTCATCAGAAGATACCTAAAACAAGTGGGGAAGAAAGGAAGCATCAAACTGGGAGAAGAAATTCCAATCACATATAACACATTAAGGAGATACACACACACACACACACACACACACACACACAGACTAGCTCGCTTGCTCTCTCAAAATTCCTACAATTCAATGATCACCAGCAAAAAACGAGAAAAAGTCATGAGTAGTACTTTACAGAAGAAATAAAAATGGCAATAAAACATATGAAAAGATTTTTTACTTTATTAGTAATTGAGGAGATGGAAATCAACTCCCTACAGAGATAATCATATTATATCCAGTAAATGAGTAGAAATCACTAGGCCTGGAAATATCAAATGTTGACAAATATAAAATGATGGGAACTCATATCTTGCTGAAAAATAATTGGCAGGATCTGGAAAAGATAACATGTTCATCTTCAAGGTCCAAGTAATCTACTCTCACATATATAAGAAACACTTGAAAGTGTATACCTTTTGACACACACATGAATGTTCCTAGCAGCATTTTTCATACTAGAAAATAATCTGATAATCACCCAAATTTCACCGACAACAAAATGAATAAGCAAATTATGATATAGTCACGCAACTGAATATCGTACTTCAGGGAAGTGAATCAACTAGGGATAGTAAATGCAATAATACAGATGAAACATAATACTGGGTAAAAAGAAAATTAAACTGCTGAAGAATATGTAGACCACAATAAAATTTAAATATATCTCAAAAAGCAGCAAAAGTAACCTATGTTTAGGAGTACAAACATATTTGTTTAAATTTTTTTTTTAAATAACAGAATAAGCACAAAAATTAAGAGTGATTACTTTTAAGAAGAACCAGAAAAATGGGTTAAAGGAGAAATCTGTACAGGATTGAAAGGTGTTGATAACTTTACTTCTAAGTATAGGGGTAAGTTCATAGATACACATTTTCATCTGATACTTTTTAAAAACTATATTTATTCATATGCAATCATTAATAAAACACAAAATGTTTTACAGAGTTTGATTTCATAAATAAAGAACCATTGGTAGTTAGGAACAGGGTAGTAATATTAGGAAAGCTTGCTTTAGGAGTAATGCCTATGCTATGTTTCCTACGATGGCAGAGGTGTGTGGACCAGGGGTTCCTGCCCACCTCTTTTGGTTAACAGCAGATGGTGACTAGCACCTCACCCTACACCGTATGAGGAACTACCAGGCCTACATCCTTCAGATACTAAGATCAGTACAAAAATATTAGTCCTTTCATAAATATGGCCACTTATCATGCACATTCTGAGATGTAATATCTAAGACACATTAGATGAAGGTTAAAGGAAAACAAGGAAACTCCATTTATTGGCCCCTATGTTCTTGTCCACGAGAGAAACATGGCACAATCTCTAAGTTCATGTTCTTAAAACGCTTCTCCCTTACTTGATAATTTTTCCATATAATCACATTCCGTTTATTAATACCTCAATTCTTTTACCCTAGCAAGAAAAGTCTAGCTCCCAAAGGGTGAAACTTTGTGTGCCAGCATTCAATTTCACTCATCCAAGGGGTTTAGGATCTGATATGGTTTGGCTGTGTCCCCACCCAAATCGAACCTTGAATTGTAGTTCCCATAATTCCCACGTGTTGTGGGAGGGACCTGGTGGGAGGTAATTGAATCATAGGGGTGATTCTCACCAAAGTCCTCACGAGATCTGATGGTTTTACAAAGGGCCCTTCCCCTTTCTGCTCAGCACTTCTTGCCGCCACCATGTGAATTAGGACAAGTTTTCTTCCCCTTCTGCCATAATTGTAAGTTTCCTGGGGCCTACCCAGTCATGTTGAACTGTGAGTCAATTAAACATCTTTCCTTTATAAATTCCCCAGTCTCAGGTATGTTTTTATAGCAACGTGAGAATGGACGAGTATAGGATGCAAGGTGGAAAGATAAGGCCTAATAGGGAAGAAGAGGTGAATCATTGGTGGTCATCTTCACACCTTATGCTTTTGTCATGATAAAGATCTTCAAATATCCTCTTGGATTCTCAAGAAAGAACAGTATCTACGTTTATACACAATCAATGCACCATTAAATCCATGGCTCTCATTATCCTAAGGAAATTAATTCAGAAACAGAAAACCAAATACTGCATGTTCTCACTTTTAAATGGGATCTGCACACTGGGTGCACATGGACATAAAGATGGCGGCAACAGACATCGGGGACTACTAGAGTGGGGGAGGGAGGGTACATTGGGGACTACTAGAGTGGGGAGGGAGAGTAGGTGGGGAGGGATGAAAAACCAACTATTGGGGCCGGGCACAGTGGCTCATGCCTGTAATCCCAGCACTTCGGGAGGCTGAGGCAGGCGGATTGCCTGAGGTCAGGATTTCGAGACCAGTCTGGCCAACGTGGTGAAACCCTGTCTCTATTAAAAATAGAAAAAAATTAGCCGGATATGGTGGCATGCGCCTGCAATCCCAGCTACTTGGGAGTCTGAGGCAGGCAGAAGATTTGCTTGAACCAGGGAGGCGGAGGTTGCAGTGAGCCGAGATCGTGCCACTGCACTCCAGCCTAGGCGACAGAGTGAGACTCCATCTCAAAAAAGAAAAAATAACTAACTATTGGGTAGTATGATCACTATCTGAGTGACAGGATCAATCATTCCTCAAACCTCAGCATCACGCAGTATACTCAGGTAACCAACCTGCACATATACCCCCTGAATCTAAAATATAAGTTGAAATTATTTGGGAATAGATAAATAAATCCATGGCACTCAGTCTTTAGTTTCCAAATTGGGAGTCACTTGAGGAACTTAAAACAAACAAACAAACAACAACAACAAAAAAAACCCTGGGTCCTTCCCAGTGAGATTCTGACTTAAGTGCTCTGAGATCAAGGCCTTGGCATCAGCTGACTGAGAACTTCAGAATTAAACTCTTTCTCTTCAGAATTTCAATTACACATACGGGTATTTCTATAAACAAGGGTTACATTAAACATTTGGTGCTCATCTTTTAATCTAACGTGTTCCAGTAAAACCATTTAAACTTTTAAATATTAGTTTTAAACTTTAACAAAAAAAGGTAAATGCCCACACACATTCAAAGCACCTCTCTATGATGTTCTCACCTGACCCTAGGTGACAATACTACAGATGTTTTCCTTTCTGCAATTTTGAAAAAAAAAAAAAAAAGAAAGAAAAAGAAATTGGCTTTCAGTGAAGACAAGGGATATGTAGATTCAAAGCCTGACCAGCATTTCCAGCAGCAATAAGCTTCACTGATAAATTGCTAAAAATAGCCAAACCTTGAATATTTTGACACCTAATCTCCAAGAATCAGGAGTTTTCGACACCCCATGTGTCTAACACTTCTCCAGCAAGGTGGCTTCAACATGAATAATCATAATAGAGGCACCGGAGTTTCATAAGCTCTATATAGGGATTGCTTTCTGCACGTTACTATGGCCACAAGAGATGCAGAATTCACTTTAAAAGAAACTCAGAACTGCATGAGAAGAAATAACCAAAGTTTGTTGGTTTCTGTGTGTGTGTGTGTGTGTGTGTGTGTGTTTTGTTCTTTTGGAGATGGAGTCTCGCTCTGTCGCCCAGGCTGGAGTGCAGTGGTGCGATCTTGGTTCGCTGCAACCTCCATCTCCCGAGTTCAAGCAATTCTCCTGCCTCAGTCCCCCAAGTAGCCAGGATTACAGGCACTTGCCACCATGCCTGGCTAATTTTTGTATTTTTAGTAGAGACAGGGTTTCGCCATGTTGGTCAGGCTGGTCTCAAACTCTTGACCTCAGGTGATCTATCCACCTCAGCCTCTCCCAAAGTGCTGGGATTACAGGTATGAGCCACCACGCCTGGCCACCAAAGCTTTTAAAAGTATATCCAGTCACTCTTTTTGGATGTAGATTTATGGCTTTTTAAGGATATCATGGGCATATTACTACCAACATGGAAAGCTTTCTTCAAAATATACATATTTAAATATATATATATATTTATTTATTTAGAAGGTATTTAGGATTTCCTAGTAGATTCATACTGAACAAATTTATTATCAAGGATCCAGATGTTAAGTAACTGGAAAAAAAGATTAACACTAAGACTTAAGACACCCTAACTTTCACCCAAACACAAAACAAATCTATAATGCAAACCTCTTACAATATTAGTTCTGCTACAACAAACTGCATCCCTCATGTCATGACCTCAGCATTCTGTGAGCCAAAGGAAAAAAATTCTCTATTGGAAAAAAAAAAAAAAACTCTATAATTTCAAAGATATTTTAGAAAAATATAAACATTTTAAATAAAAGGAAAACATCCTTTAACAGAAAGGTAAAATGATCAATAGTATTTAGTCTTCTGGTATCATTCTTTTGAATTCCTTTATGCCTCTATTGATTACTTTTGTTATTATAAGCCTGCAAGGGAATGAGGCAAGGACAACACTGAGAAAATGAAGACCTGGATTCATGGGCAGGGACGGACTGAAATGACCTCTAAGAGCCAAGCAAGCAAGTGCACTCTTCAACACCCTGCTTTCTCATGTACAAATTTGGGCTTTGGCCTGGAAATTTTAGGGCCCTTTTTAGCAATGTCATTTTATGATTGTTTTTCATTGCAAGTGGGAAACAGAGAGCCATAGAAACTCAGTGATCAAATCAGTGTTCAATAAAGGGCCAAGACATAATACTATTCTACAAATCTAGAAAAAGTGTTGCATGCCCATGGCTCAAGTAAAGATAATTACTGAAAATGAGGACCAACTGGCTCCCTGATTCTTTAACTCTCTTAACAAAACCTGACCAAGTCGTTGATTTGAGACAAACTGGAGGGCTGATCGCCATATCCTGAGTTTTGCTGGAATTACGGTGCTTCGTGAAAACAACGTGATAAGACTTCAGATCTGCAAGTTTAACATGAAATTTCATATATCTGGTATCTACTAAAAAAAGAAAGAAGTCAGTCTATCAAGAGGGGTCCCATACACCCAACTGAGCAATGGTGAGCTATGGCAGAGGGTGCTTAACTCCTCCAGGTCTTCTGCCAACCTACTTCTGCATTAGTTACACACATATGCATTAACCTACAGCCACTGATTTAAGAGAAATCAAAACAAAACAAAAAAAAATAGATTTCTCTTATGATTGGTACATTCTTGAAAATGCTTAAGCCAAGGATTACCAATGTCATTATGAAGCCCCATTAACTTGTCCTGCAATTTCTATTTCCAGAGTATTATCCCTTTACTGAAGGTTTGATGCATATTTAAAATGCAAGAAAAGCTTCCTGAAATGATAAAAAATAATGTGAATAAACGGTACAGAAAACAAGGGGTGGCATCACGGAAGGTCAGAGCAGGAAGGAGGCTTAATGATAATTTAGTCATTGCTTCTCCTACAAATAAAAAGAAGTAGAGAAAAAAGTGATGTTTCAAGGACACATAATTGTGAACTTTCCAGCCCCTCACATTGCTTACATGGAAAGGAAGTTTTGACTTGAAGAGGAGAAAAGAAGCAAGAAAAGACCGAGCATAGGGGTTAGATGGGAGGCATCATGGAGAGTGAAGTTATGGTTGGCAGAATTAAACAGCTGAGTTTTGAGTCAAAACTGTGATTACATCCCAAGTTTAAGTGTTACTAATGCCAGTTAAATTAATGGTATATAACTTTAATGATATGTTTGATATGATGATATATGACATTCTACTAATATATAATACACACAGATATCCATGAATTACAGTCCTTATCACCTTGACAATTATTAATAATTGATTGTACAATGGTCTTCTCTGCTGCAGGATGTGGTAGGTTAGAGCTGTCTTTTCACGTTGATATCCTGGAGACTGATGTGCATTGCAAGTTAGTTGCTAAACTTTAGAAAACATCAGATGGATATTTTTATTTTTTTGCTCTAAGGTGAAAAATAAAATTAATAACAAACCTGTTATTTCTTTACAGCAAACCCCCAAACCCTTACATCCCTCCCACACACCTCACACTGACAAAACCTGTGAACATCCTGATTGCTTTTTTTAAGAGAAACAACTTTGGAAACCTCCTGATACAAGCTGCTAGTAATCACTGCAGCTTCTGGTCCCAAGACTGAGAGAGAAAGAAGTGCTGTCTATTCAGAGGAAGGATAGATTCTTTCTTTTTCCAGTTCCTTTCAAAAGGCTTACAACACAGTTATAGTTCTCTGGCAAAGAATTATATTCTGTGCTCTGTATTTTTTTCCATCTGTCTTAAAAAAACAGGCTAACACTTCTTAATGACATATTGATGGAAATTGTTATTATAAGTTCAATTGTATTGTGCCACTAAACTACTTTCGAACACAAATCAGAAGAATTTAGCTTTACAACTGGACACAGAAAGTAAAAATAAAGCACATACACTCAAAAGTAATAATAAAGACAAGGTATTCAGAAAACTACACAGATTGGGGAGCTAGTATACTTCTAAAAACTTGGTGTCTCTAATGGCATATTTATTTATTTAATTTTTTTTTTGGAGGGACAGGATCTTGCTCTGTCTCTAGGAATGGAATGCAGTGATTATGGCTCACTGTCACCTCAAATTCCTGGGCTCAAGCAGTCCTCTGATTTCAGCCTCCCAAGTAGCTGGGACTACAGGCACGAACAACCACATCCAGCTAACTAAAAAAAAGAAAAACAAAAAAAATTGTAGAGAAGAGAGTCTGGCTATGTTGTCCAGGCTGGTCACAAACTCCAGGCCTCAAGCCACCCTCCCACCTTGGCCTCCCAAAGTGCTGGGATTATAGGCATGAGTCACTGTGACCAGCCTGTAATAGCATCTTTAAAAACAAAACCTGAGAAAAACTACTGTAATTTGTTATTTTACTTACTTTAATAAACTACTTTAAATCCCTTGATTTTTCAAAAGTTCCTCTGAATATTCTACACATCAGTTACTCCATAATACAGCATGTTATTTTTAATATATTCATAATGTTACTATCCTCCAATCATTCCTGACACATTTGTGACAGCCTTTTTTCTCAGACAGGGCCATTTCTGTTTATAACCATGAGAAACATACCACCCTACAGACCAAGAAGGCACAATAGGCAGTGGAATGAATTTTTATCCATTTATTTCTCTTTCTGTCTCCCATGCTTATACATCCACACCCCTGTCAAATGGAATATGAGTGAAGTGCTGTATCATCCCACCTCAGTATAATCAATCTATGTGCTAATAAAATAGAATTACATGGTAACATCATCAAAAAGGCCCTAAAACCATGAAGACTTGGCTTCTAGTCCTAGCACTGTTTATCACTACCTGTTTGGATTTGGTCAAAAAATCTCTAAAGTCAACCAGTCAACCTAATTTTCATCATCTGTTCAGTATCAGGGTGGGTGCAAAGATACAAGCAATCAAAATTATGAGAGTCCCCTACAAATGTTAAGTTGCATGCACATGAATTAAACAGCCACACTTATATAATAGGACCACATGATAGATGTCACTTAATCATCTTTCTAGAAGAGTCTATCTAGGAATATAAGCTTTAGTATCTGTCTAAAACAAATGTAAAACCTTCTCACAAATATTTTATTCTTCCTCTGGCAAATAAAGTTTCCTGGGGGTTTTTATCACAGTATTGAGTAGATTTTTGAAATGTCATTCTAAATATTTATGGCTTAATAAAGTTCAAGTAACACACATTATTCAACACGTGCTATCAGACAAGCCCTATCAGGTACTGGGTAAGTAACAGTGAATGAGATGGAACGTGAATCAAAGGCACAGGGGCCTGATGCAACCTCCACACCATGTTGGGACAAGGATCCATCCGCTTGGGAAACATCAATACCCCATATGGACTCACTGCTCTGTTTTTTTTAAAACAACTGTTCTCATTCTAGCTCTTGCTTAACTACAGCCTCATCCCCTCATTATCCTGAACTCCAGATCATTCTTAAGCATATGTAGCTCCTGCCAAGAGAATAAAGTGAAGAAATGCTAAAGAAAGTTAGAAAAGCCTCTTATTTAACAAAAATCTGACTTTGGGCAAACTGGTAAAATTCTGGGTTAGTCAATTTCCTCTTTATGACAAGAAATAAATTAGATGCAGATATAAGACCCCAATTAGCTCCAAAGGAAAATTCAAGACTTTTAAAACATTGTGAAACTGGAGCAGATACTACATCTGTCTTTATAAATGCTTTACACTGCATCAGGATGGCGCCCTCAGAATGCCTATTTGTTTTATAAGTGGCTGTGTGTTTCTCTGAGTTAAAATTGGCATTTGTGTTTTCTTATTCTTCAACTGGCATTTTAAAAATATTCTTACATGAAATTCCACTTCGTACTGGCTTGCAAAAGAAAAAAAAATATTGAAAATAGAAAACATGAATTACTATCATCTATGGCCCATAGATGGTGTCATCTGTGAGTTTATCAGAACTGCAGAACCTCAGGCCCCTCCCCAGGTTTATTAAATCAGAATGTACATTTTAACAAGATCTGCAGTAATTCACATGCACATTAACATCTGAAAAGCACTGATTTGTGAGTTTCAAATATTACCAGCTTAGCTTCCATAACCCATGATCATTTGACTTCCCCTTATCTCCCAGTAGGTTTATTACATTAAATTCAAATAAAGATGTTAACTACTTAATAAGTACTATTGCTAACAGAAGCCATCAATGACTTCTAAGCAACCCTAAACTACCACATATTTATTTAGAGGTAAATCTTCTCCAATATTGAGTAAATACGTTCTCTTTTGTAATACGTTGCTGGCCAGGTGCGGTGGCTCACGCCTGTAATCCTAGCACTTTGGGAGACTGAGGCGGGCAGATCATGAGGTCAGGAGTTTGAGACCAGCCTGACCAACATGGTGAAACCCTGTCTCTACTAAAAATACAAATATTAGCCAGGCGTAATGGTGCATGCCTGTAATCCCAGCTACTTGGGAGGCTGAGGCAGGAGAATTGCTTGAACCTGGGAGGCAGAGTTTGCAGTGAGCCAAGATCCTGCCACTGCACTCCAGCCTGGCGACAGAGCAAGATTCCATCTCAAAAATAAATAAATAAAATAAAATAATAAGTTGCCAACATCTGTGAATTGTATCACACAAAGCATAGTCATCCCGGTGGTGGTGAGTCCCTTAAAGTAGTTCAGACAGTTTCTTCACTGTGGCCTCTTGCATCTTCTCCTTCCTATGCCTGCCTACCAGTTACTTACCTTCCCAAATGTCTGCGATGCCATTTCCCCTCTGACTTACCCGACTGGAAAACCACAGTATTCAATTTAGGTAACGACAAAACATCTGTAAAGCTTCTTATTCAAATCCCACATGGTTACAGTGATATTTTCCCACCTGTGGAAAAATACCCTTACAATGTGGGCTGCAGCGGTGGGGGTACCTGTACCAATCTTTCTGGGAAAGAGGGTTCTTTTGCACCTTATGAACCCAGTAATTTGGGGGCAGAAAGTCAATATTTGCATTAAATAAAGCCAACATTGACCTCTCTTGGAAGACAGTTTTCAGCTTTTTCAGTGACTTCATTTATAAACTATCAAAATAAAAGAAGTTGATAAATGAGTACAAATATATCACTTAATAGAATAAGACCCAGTGTCTGATAGATCAGTAGAGTGACTATAGTTTACAACAATCTATTCATATCCCAAAATAGCTGGAAAAGAATAATTCAAATGTTTCTAGCATAAAGAAAAGACAAATATCAAAAGGTGATAGATAACCCAAGTACACTGATTTTATCTTTACAAATTATATTAAGGTATTAAATTATCATTTGTACCCGAAAACCATGTACATGTACTATGCATCAATTTTAAAAAGTGTTAAAATTTTAAAATAAAAAATAAAAGCTACCCTGAAGTCTGAAAAATAAAAGGGCGGGGGTTGGGGGGGAAATGGTCATATAAGAAGAATACCGACCTCATTTTATCCTTGTCCTGATAGAAACAATATTCAGAAATATTTTATGCTCTATAGTCACCTGATGTTATCTGAGAAACGTTACTACTTGATTATTGTTTCTACTTTAGCCCCATAAACACAACCCTCATATTTCTATCTCTTAATTCAGTGAAGTGGTGTGGGGGGAGTGGTGATAGGGTGAGCACAAAATACTTAATACACAGCAAAAACACACTCACTTTCAAGAGAAAATTCCAAAAGCACAGGAATTAGCAGTGGATTTCAGATAATACAATCCAAAATGAATACATTAACATCCGCCTAATTCTGAAAATTATCTACGCACAGCATGTGTATGCACACAATAAGGCCATATGATGCAATGCGGCACAAACAATTAAAAGTTCTTTTCAAAGTGGAAATGCAAAATAGAACGAATATCTATTTTCTATAAATGAATCTAGCCATCTGCCTCACAAGAGCAGCAGCAGGAGTACCCAAAACAGCAGAAACAGCAGCCTCTGGTGTTAACAATCTATTCTCAAATCTCATGCTCCACATTTCCCTGGCAAACAAGGCTAAAAATACAAGACATGCAACAAATAGTCTCGTGGGATCTGCCGTTCCATGGATGGCGTATTCAATCAGAGTCATATTTTCTGTCGAAATTCAAAATTGAAAACAAAAGCAAGCTATCATATTGGAAACTGGCTCTTAGAATTTTAAGTGTGAATCCAATCCCAAAGTATAGTAAGCTGAATGAGGAGAGGGTGGTTATTTTCATACAACATAAATCTTTTAGATTTATCTGAACATATTTATAGACTTATTTAAGCTACTCTAAATTCCTCTATGCCTCTTGATGGTAATAAAGATACGATTTGAGTACTTTTGTCATCAAAATACAAGGGCCATTTTCTTTTCTACATAGTTCAGAAAATTGTCTTTGTTGTGGGCCCTGGAATCAGATGGAGTAGGTACAAATCTAGACCCTACTATGTCCTAACTCCATGACCTTGGGCAAGCTTTCAATCTATGTCCCTCTTTTCCTATCTCACAAATGTGGGTAATCATAGTACTTACCTCAAAGAGTTATCTTCAGGATTACATCAGTTAACGTTTGTAGAGCATTTAGAATTATGATTCTCACACATGAAGTAAGTACTATTATTATAAGTATTATTTCATACTCAAATAAGTATGAAAGTATTACTAATAAGTATTACTATTATTTCATATAAGTATTATTTCATATTCAAACAAAGTTGCAGAAATGTATTCAGGAACAGGTATAATACAAAAGGAGTGCTAACAACATCATAATAGGCCTTATGCTGGCAGTTGCCATTTAGAAAGTAAAGGGGTGGGGCCAGATGTGGTGGCTCACACCTGTAATCCTAGCACTTTGGGAGGCCAAGGCAGGAGGATCATTGAGTCCAGGAGTTCAAGACCAACTTGGCCAAAATAGTGACAGCTAATCTCTACAAACAAACAAACACACAAAAAATTAATGAGCCGGGTGTGATGGTGCATGCCTACAGTCCCAGCTACTCAGGAGGCTGGGGTGGGAGGATCACTTGAGCCTGGGAGTTCGCTACTGCAGTGAGCTATGATGGCACCACTGCACTCCAACCTGGATGATAGAGTGAGAACCTGTCTCAAAAAAGGAATGAAAAGAAAAGAAAAGAGAAAGGAAAGGAAAGAGAAAGGAAAGGAGAGGAGAGGAGAGGAGAGGAGAGGAGAGGAAAGGGAAAGGGAAAGAAAAAAGAAAAGGGAAAGAAAGAAGGAGGGAGCAGATAAGTGTCTCTATATAGAGTATGTGACTAAGAATGAAATAGAAATAGGGAAAGTTTCCATTGATTATTCTGTTGAGCTGTTAGTTCATGAAGGTATCAGAAGGAGAAGGAAGGAAGACAAGATAATGATGTTGCTGGTCAAGTGAGAGCCTGGACGAAGGGACAATCAGCATTAATGGCAAAGGTGTAATCAAGAAGGAGGGCACATCTGGGTTACCTATGAGCACATGTGCCTTCCCATTATGAGGGCATCACACACCAACAGCAGCCCCTTCCTTAAGAGGATGCTATGGAATAAATCACTTATCTTTGGGATTAGATTTTAATATATGTCTGAGTCTCTAGCCTAGATATTAAAAAAAAAAAAAAGCAGAAGGGAAGGATGTCAAACATGTACTATCTCTTAATACACCAATTCCCTGATGAACACTGGCAGTGTTTTAAGTTGGGAACTACATTTGGTAGGAAGAGGACAATAAAAACAAATTTACGGAGCATTGAGACAATAAACAGAAAAGCAACTTCCTAATCAATAAGAAAACACAGTGTAGAACTACCTGATGGATTCAGTCATCCAGTCCTGAGAGAGCTCAGAAAGGATCCACAGCTCCAAATGTTTCCCTCCCCTATGAGGTACTACTTAAAGAACCACAGATAGGTCAACTGGAGAGCAAAAAAGTATGTAAAGGGTGACAAGTGCTAGGACGAGGTCAGAACAATTCATCTCTTCTTAAAAACTGAGATGCTTAAAGGATCTCTTAAGAAGGTGCCACTGGGCTGCTCAAAGTAAGAGCACAACCCAAGAATCAGAAAAAAATAAGTCTGGCAGGAAATGGGGAAAAAGACTCTTTCTCATAGTCCTAGGAAGAGAAAGATTTGTGAGGAAAAGGAACAGAAGGAGAAAAGTGGGAAGCAAGAGGGTGGCCTTATAACATTCATTAAGGAAGAAATGACTATAGATTTTAAACTGTATGAGCTAGACAGATAAATGGATTTAAGTATGTGTAAATCATAAGACTATTATTATGCCCATGTAATAAGTATGCACTTCTCTTGCCATTAATGCATTACTCTAGTTATTGTAATCAACATTTCATTGTCCAGGAAATGTTTTCAAGCAAGAAATTGTATGAAAGCTCAGCCTGTCTAGGATTATCTTCCTCTCTGCCTTTAATGACTATAGTATCTTATGTACAGTATCTAAGGCAAAGATAACAAGCAGATGAACAGCAGTCCCCTTTTTTTTTTCAAAGAACAAAAACAAATCAGTATGACAACATGATGTGGATACAATTAGCACTTGACAGGTCATGAATAACTTTTAAACAACCTCCTTTTAAGTTGGAAAGTGTAAAAACATACGGTGATCATGGCACCAGAGTGCCTTCCTTACAATATGCCGACAGGCAGAGATGTTCATCTGAAGAGCTAAGTCTTGCTTACAAAGGAGGGAAACAGAACATTGCTTCTTGGCCCACCACTGGGCTCTACAACAGTCCCTTGTTCCAAGGGTCTTCCTCTTATAGTATACTCAAAGCCAATTTGAAATCTCCCTCTGATTTTCAGAGGTTTCTACAAAAGTATGGAGGGAAAGAAGAAAAAAAAAAGTTGGTGCAATCATTTTGGAAAAAGATAAATGATAAATACGGTAAAGAAAACGCTACTGAATTGTTAAATATTCTCATAACATCAAGGCAAATGGCATAATTCTATACCCCGTTGGTTAGGGCAAGTAAAATATATTGTTTCAAATCAACAAGAAAAGTCCTAAAGAACAAAAACTATTAATTGGATAGGTAAGAACAACCTAGGGCTAATCCTAGAGAGTATGGTGAAACTGGTGGTCAGGCAAGCATGCCACACCAGTGCACCTAATCTTGGTTTTAACGAATAGACGCCTTTCTGGGATGGGAGAACTTCATAAGCACTGAAACACACCCTCTGTTCTGAAAACTCCAATTACGCCCAACCCAACTGTGCAAAGCCAGGTGCCTGTGGCTTCACCGGTTTCACAGCCTGACTAGTGCTCATTTCTTGAGGACTCTCTGACAGTTGCTAAGGGGAATGGGCTTCATGCCCCAGAATGTAAAATATGACATAGGAAATATCAGTCAGATTTACTGCTCCACTCCATGTGTCTTGCATATTACTATGATCTGTGCAAGACATTTGTTGTAAATAAGCCTGCAGAGTGTACAGCATGTTTTCCAGGAGACCTTTAAAGAACAGCTTGCAGACAAGAGGTGCTAGCCTTAGTTTCACAGCCAGCAAAACTCCATCCAAGAGGCTGCTGGCATGTCCCCACCTCTTGTTTCGAGCTGGCTTCAAGACAACGTCAGCAACCCAATTCCAAGGGTGAGTACCTGGAGTTAGTGACTGTGAGGTATTCCACACGAATAGTAAGTGGAAACTCAACCATTTAGATCAACATTTAGAAAAGACCCAGTTTTCCCATAAAAGTGTATTAAAAACAACTGAGAGCTGACTTTGCAATGAGGCATTTGCCGTACCTAGTAAATTAAATGGCTGAAGCTTGTGCTTCTTCCAGCATGAGAAAGAACTGTGCTTCATCATAACTCAGGGTGTACAATCACCGAGGCTCATTTTTAAACCTCCCCTTCTTCTTAAAAAGACTGCTCCATTAAAAAAAAAAAAAAAAAAAAAAACTTTTCAGGAAATGAAATGCAAATAGGCACAGAACAGGATCATACAACGGAGAGCCTCTATCAACCTCTTTTTTTTAAAAAAAAGAATCTTTCTAGGCAGCCGGACTGCTTTTAACACACCATAAGCTTTTATAAAAATGAGATAACATTGGTTCTTTTGTGATCGTCCTCAACCCTTTCCACCCTTTCACTCTGCAGGCTGGTCAGAGTATGTTCAGGAGACCGAATAGAGCAGAAGGTGAAGTGGTCAGCTCAGCTCCACCTCTCCCCTGGCAAGTGTAAGGCAAATCATTTAACGGTATCATGTATTCTAAGCCAAATGGATGGCTTAGAAGGAAAAAGGGAAAGAAGGGCGAGAAGGCAAAGCTTCCGATTTTTTCAAAGGTAAAGCTCCGGTACTTGAGCTGTGTCTGAAACTGCCTCTGATCATCTTCAAAACAAGTCCTTGGGATTTATCTTTAACTTGATGCTTCCTGTCCTCGCTCAAGGTGGAGCTGAAACCAGTTGCGAAATTTCCCTCTGCTGGAGTCCAGAGGATCCAAGAAAATGGGGTCTAGGTTTTTAAGTCGGAAAGAAGCAGAGGTTTCCCTGCGGCTCTGTGGGGCCCGCGCTTCCAAGCCAGAGTAGGCGCCGGGGAGGGAGAGGAGGCGCCTGGTGAGCAGCTTCGGGCCAAGTGCTCATCCCGGCTGGGCACTGCAGGCGCGGTTAAACCGGGATGGTGCACGCCGCTCTACCGAGCTTCCGCACACACGCGGCCTCCGCCAAGCCAAGCCCAGGGCTGGCTGGGACCTCGGGCTAAGGTCGCCCGATGGGTGCCAAGCTTGGCACAGAGCGAAGGGACTTCAGCATGGGTGTTCCTCACCTAAGGGAAAAGACGCCCTCTCTGTTCAAGCCCACCCTACAGACACTCCCATCACCTGGCCCCTCTCCCCAGGAACTCTCCGACATCGCAATGGGCGCCAACCCCTGACCAAGCTCGTCTTGAGAGGAAGTGGAGAGGAGAGGGGAGAGCGAGATTGGAGTGAAGACCGGGCTACTCCAGTCTGCAGCAATTGGGGAGGGCTTGGAAAATGGAGCAGGCAAGGAGGGTCAAGGAAAACGGTAGGGGCCCGGGTCGCAGCCACCTGTAGGATTGCAGCAGATCGCAAACTTGGGTTGGAAGGCTGTGGTCCCCACGGAGTCCTCCACTCGGCTCCCACCCAGTTGGGCTTGGCGCGCCGAGGTGCAGGGCACAACTTGGGAAGCCAACGCCACCGGTGCGGGTCCCGCTCCGTCAGGCTGACGTCCCTGAGCCCTCGACCCCAGCTGCCCGCTCCGCCCAGCGCTTACCTCGGGCAGCCGCAGCCCCTGCCGCCCAGAAGCACAGCCCCAGCCACGGGAGCCAGCGGCGCGCCCCTCTGCAGCCGCCTCCGGTGGCCGCCGCTCTCCCCATGCTCCTCGCCGCGCTCCAGAGGACGGCTCTTCTTCACGCTCCGGGGCCCGGGAAAGGGTCGGCGATGAGACGCCCGAGTCGAATGGGTCCCGGGAGTCTTCAGAGAGTGACTCTGCTACACGATCGCTTCCTAAAGCAGCGGGGCAGGGCGCTCCGAGCCGCCGCTAAATGGGCACCCCGAGAAAGGACGCGTCCCCATAGCTTCCCACGGCTCGGCGACCGCTGCCGCCAGCGCCGATGCCGGAGTAGTCCGCAATCCCCGCCGCGCAGTTCCCAGCCCTCGCGCCGCTGCGGGGCCCCGAACTACAGAGCGGAGGCGCGAGTCCGCATCGCTAATGAGACCCCCGCGGCCGCCCTTTCCCCTCCCCTCCGAGCGGCAGCCAATGAGTCGGGCTGGGGCGGGGCCGCGGGAGGGGTGGTGGAGCGGCGGCGCTGGGCGGGGGCCTGGAGGCGCAGGTGAGCCCGAGGCCGCTCCACGTGCACCCGGGGCGCTTCGGGCCCCGCCTGCAGGCCCGGCTCGCGGAGAGAGGAATCGGGCTTGAAGTCGGGCGGCGGGGATGCGGCCACACCGCGGTGAGCTGAGCGAAGCCGGCTGGCCTCTTGGGGCGAACGCAGCGCAGATATGTGGGCGTCTGGGTTGCCTAACTCAAAGTCACCTGCTTCCAGGAGACCTCGTTTTGTTCATCTACTTTGAGCCGTTCCAAAGTCTTGCCTCCCCTACTTCCACTTTTTCCCATTAGATCAGACATCACTCAGGAAGACATCCTGAGAAAAAGAAAGACTTAAAATAAATGCGTAGTGGGAAGAAAAAATAATAATAGAGTTACTCCATTGCTGCAGCTATGCTAACTGCATTCATATAAATAAAGAAGTGAGGAATTACAATCATGGGTGCATTAAGGCTTATATGATCGATTTTTATTTTTGCTTTCTTTTTTTTCGAATTCCCTGTTATGTTGTCCTGAACACTCCGGAATCACCAGACTTTTCAGAAAGCTCTCTCATTTCGAATGACTCCTATTTTTGTCAGTTTTAATCTGTGCCCAAGGAATTGCCTTCTGGTAAGTATCAGGGAAAGGAGTGTCTACTTAAAAAGGAAGAAGTTGAGGCGAAATTAATATAAGTAAGAGTTTATTTGGGCCAAGTGTGAGGATTTTAACTCAGGAGTATAGATTTAAGTTGTTTTGAACATATGTTTTGACTACTAGTAGTTATAAGTGGATTCTTAAAAGCAAAAAAAAAAAAACAAAAAACAAAAAAAAACAAAAAAAAAACGGGGGGAGGGGGATGGGGAATGGACTGATGTAAAGTTGTTTGTTAGGAATTTGTACTGGTTTATTGAAATAATGTCGATTAGTGATTAGTTATATATAGTTAAGTTATAGGATGTGGGTTATACTGTTTGATGTGGTATTATTAGGTTAATTTATAGTTATTTGTAGTAATGATATGTAGTTTTAAGAAATGAATATATGTTTAAAGGAAGGAGTAGGGCATGATTGTGGTCTCATTCTAATGTCTCTCTGGGCCTGACAATTGAAAGAACTTTGAAACGTGCTGGACCTTTATGAGAAGAAGGAAAGAAGACTCTCTTTTTTTTTTTTTTTTAAAGTGTGACTTGTTTTAAATAGATTATCAAATTTTTATTTAACTGCTTTTGAAAATACCTCATGGTTGCCTCTTCCTTCTGCTGGAGGAGCAACTTTAGAGAGCTTGTCCTAGGTTACTCAATTTCAAAGCACACCCAGGAAGTTGGTGGGGAGTCCCAGGCTCCCCAGTTGGGCCACCTCATTATCGCTCCCAGGATGGAGCCCTCAAAATAGCAGCAGAGCTCACCTTTTGCCTGGTAATCCCCCATAGAAAAAGGAGCCTTGGTTTGAAAGGCAACCTTCCCAGCAGTTCCTCACTGCCCACACTCAATATCAAGTACTTTTCAAAAATCCATGTCTCCCACCAAAGTGCTACCTGCTCCCAAACGCCTTTCTCTGAAGAATAAACAGTTTAAGGTGAGGTAATTGTTCTGGATGAGGTAGTTGCACTAACTCACTTTCTTCTGAGGAAAAGGAGGATAATAGGCAAGAAAAATTGATTCCCTGATAGGCACATGTGCCAGCCCTGACACATGAATGTCTGTGCAAGAAGCCGATTGTTTCCTCTGGTCGCCTTGCAGCTCAATAAAAGGTCTGGGACCTAGTCAAGAAAACCAAGCTCTGGGGAGTGGATGCTTCAAAGCAAAGACTGATGTGGGGCTGGCTAGGGACTTGCCTGGAAATCTCTTTAGAATCTTGGTAAATGAGGGTTTTGTCCTTTTCTGCTCCGAAGGTGAATTGAGAATTAATCTACCAAATACGCTTTACCTGTCTTCTGGAAAATAGTCATTCATCGCCTGACTTTCCGTATTCTTCAGGACCATGTGGCAGTTCTGTCACAAATGAGGATTTTCTAAACAAAAAAAAAAAAAAAAAAAAAAAAGGAAAAAAGAATTACTGTGTGTCTAAGAGACTATTTAAGTCTTTCTACTGACCCACTGGGGGCAAAAATAAAATCAGTTTTATTTTGAAATGGGATATAAGTAATAGATAAGCTAATTTTAGGTTAATAATTCAAGTAAAATTGCAATGACAAATGAGAGTGAAGAGGGAAATTAATAACCATTGAGTGCATACCATGCTCAAGGATTGGGTTTTTCATGCAGGTTATTATTTTAAAGCAGAACCAAATCCTGCAAGGTGGGCATTATTATTCCTATTTAGTGAGTGAGGAAAGTCAGATTGAGTTTAGAGGTGATTTGCCCAAGATCACATTAGTAAGTGGCTGAACATCATGAATGATACACTAGTTTGTATAATTCTACACCCAAGATGAAGGCTGAGGTAGCATCCATTCAATCAGGTTTTCCACAGATAGACTTTCCACCTCATCCTTCTCAGAACTGTTTAGATACTGGGTTGACAGAGTTGGATCTTCAGTATTATACACACTGTATTAATTGCACATCATATATTATGCTCCGGATAGTAATATACCCTATATTAATCCAATCCTGGCTATTGTTAAACATGTGTGACTAGTACTCTGTTCCATTATGGAGAAATATTTATATCTATTTGGAGAAATAAGCTGAGTAGTTGCTACCCAGGATCACTGTCTCTGGTCAACAAACAGCAAGATGTAATAGAAGAACTGTCCTGAGATTCAAGACAGACAGAGGCTAGGCCGTGACACTATCAGGGACTGGTTAGATAGCCTGGACCAAGTCAAGATCTCCTATTTCCTCTTCTATAAAATGAGAATGTTTAACTAGATGATTTTAAGATCAATCCTATTTTAGGAGCCATCAATTTTAACTCTACCATGTTATAATTTTGAAAACCCAAAATACTCAACTCATGATGATTCTGCCCCCATGACCTAATCATCTCCCAAAGGCCTCGCCTCCTAATATCATCACATTGGTGATTAGGTTTCAATATGTGAATTTTGGGGAGAGGCAAACATTCCAACCATAGCACCAGGTAATATTGATTCAATTAATAGGCTTTATGAAATGTTTCTCTCAATTATTTGTAGTTTGAATTGACTACATCCATTTTCTAACACTCTACTCATAAAGATAAAGAGGTAGAAAGCTTCTACTTCCATTGCCATTTGATCATCTCTAGCCCGGCAAGTTCCAAAAAATAGAAAATGTTTAAGTCAAGCTTGGAGGAGGGGACATAGAGATTGAGCATGGATAGATGAGCCCTTCCACATATAATGAGTATTTTTTAAGTGACTTATTATAATTCCTTAGGAAGAGCTCTATGTTATTCTGGAACACATTGTTTTACCAACATACATGGTGTAAGAGCATAAAACTTCAAGAGACATTAAAGAATGTAGAAATATTCTGTGATTAAGGGGGAAGAATTTGTAGTTCTAGGAGATGGGGAAGGCAGAGGGGAGCCAAGTAATTGGTGAAAAGTCAAGCCTGCTAAGATATGGCCTTTCTCCTTGCAGCTGCGAATCATCATTAAGGTTATGGAGGTGATAGAAATCCTTGTGAGAAATGGTGAAGGGATTGGACAGGCACACCTCATTTCATGGGGTTTCACTTTATAGCACTTTGCAGATTCTGTGTTTTTTTACCAATTGAAGGTTTACAGCCAGGCTGCATTGAGAAAGTCTATCAGTGTCATTTTTTTCCAGGCACATGTGCTCACTTCATTTCTCTGTGTCACCTTTTAGCAATTCTCCCAATAATTCAATCTTTTTCATTATTATTACATCTGTTCTGGTGATCTGTGATCAGTGATCTTTGCTGTTGTTGCAGTTGTTTTGGGACTCCATGAACCATGCTCATATAAGACAGCAAACTTGATTTATCAATGCTGTGTGTTTTCTGACTGCTCCACTGACTAGCCATTCCCCTGTGCCTCTCTCCCTCTCTCACTTTTCTCTCTCTCTCTCTCTCTCTCTCTCTCTCTATCTCTCTCTCTCTCTCTCTCTGTCTCTTTTTCTCTCTTTCTCCTTAGGCCTCCCAATTCCTTGTGACTCAAAGACACTGAAATAGGTAAATTAATAAAATCAAATGTTAGACACAATTTAGATCAGTGATTAATGCATGTTGAAGCCAAGATAAGCCAAAAGCTAGACTTCTTGTGCCAAACAGTTAGCCAACTTGTCAATGCAAAGGAAAAATTATTGAAGGAAATTAAAAGTTCTACTCCAATGAACCCGCAAATGACAAGAAAGCAAAACAGCCTTATTACTGATATGGAGAAAGTTTGAGTAGACTAAATAGAAGATCAAACAAACCATGACATTCTCTTAAGCTAGAGCCTAATCCAGAGGAAAGCACTAACTCTCTTCAATTCCATGAGGTCTGAGAGAGATGAGGAAGCTGCAGAAGAAAAGTTGGAAGACAGCAGAAGTTGATTAATGAAGCTTAATGAAAGAAGCCATCTCCATAACATAAAAATGCAAGGTGAAGCCACAAGTGCTGATATAGAAGGTGCAGCAAGTTATCCAGAGGATGAGCTAAGGCTCATTGATGAAGGTGACTACACTATATAATAGATTTTCAATGTAGGTGAAACAGCCTTCTATTAGAAGATGCTACTGAGGACATTTATAGCTGGAGAGGAGAAGTCAATACTTGACTTCAAAGCTTCAAAGGACAGGCTGACTCTCTTGTTAGGGGCTAATACAGCTCGTGACTTGAAGTGGAAGCCAATGTTCATTGACCATCCAAAAATCTTAGGGAGGGCCCTTAAGAATTATACTAATTTTTCTCTACCTGTGCTCTATAAATGGAACAACAAAAGCTGGATGGCAGCACATCTGTTTACAGCATGTTTTGTGTGTTTCTGTGTTTTAACTTTTTTATTATTATTATACTTTCAGTTCTAGGGTACATGTGCACAACGTGCAGGTTTGTTACATATGTATACATGTGCCATGTTGGTGTGCTGCACCCATTAACTCGTCATTTACATTAGGTATATCTCCTAATGCTATCCCTCCCCCGCCCCTCCCCACAATAGGACCTGGTGTGTGATGTTCCCCTTCCTGTGTCCAAGTGATCTCATTGTTCAATTCCCACCTATGAGTGAGAACATGCGGTATTTGGTTTTCTGTTCTTGTGATAGTTTGCTGAGAATGATGGTTTCCAGCTGCATCCATGTCCCTACAAAGGACACGAACTCATCCCTTTTTTATGGCTGCATAGTATTCCATGGTATATATATGCCACATTTTCTTAATCCAGTCTGTCACTGATGGACATTTGGGTTGATTCCAAGTCTTTGCTATTGTGAATAGTGCCACAATAAACATATGTGTGCATGTGTCTTTATAGCAGCATGACTTTGGGTATATCCTTTGGGTATATCCCTAGTAATGGGATAGCTGGGTCAAATGGTATTTCTAGTTCTAGATCCTTGAGGAATTGCCACACTGTTTTAATTTTTATTTCTTTTTTTGAGACAGAGTCTCACTCTGTCACCCAGGCTGGAGTGCAAAGGTGCAGTCTTGGCTCTGCAAGCTCCAGTTCCCTGGCTCAAGGGATTCTCATGCCTCAGCCTCTGGAGGAGCTGGGATTACAGGCATGAACAACAACACCCAGCTAATGTTCTGTAGTTTAGTAGAGATGGGGTCTTGCTATGTTGGCTAGGCTGGCCTCTAACTCCTGTCCTCAAGTGATCCATCTGCCTTGGCCTCCCATACAGCATGGTTTGCTAAATATTTTAAGCCCACTGTTGAGACCTACTGCTCAGATAGAAGATACCTTTCAAAATATTACTGCTAATTGGCAACACAACTGATCGTCCAAGAGCTCTGATAGAGATGTACAAGGAGAATAATGCCTGTTAACACAGTATCTTCAGTTCACAGATCAAGGCTAATTTTAACTTTTAAATCTTGTCATTCAAGAAATACATTTCCTAAGACTATGACTGCCAAAAACAATGATTCTTCTATTGGATCTAGGCAAAGCAAATTAAAAACCCTCTGGAAAGGATTCACCATTCTAGATATCATTAAGAATATTCGTGATTCATGTGAGAGGATTAAAATATCAACATTAACTGGAGTTTGGAAGAAATTGATTCCAACCCTCATGGGTGACTTTGAAGGGTTCAAGATTTCTGTGGAGGAAGTCACTGCAGTGTGGTGAAAAAAGCAAGAGAACTAGAATTAGAAGTGGAGCCTGAAGACATGACTGAATTGCTGCAATCTTGTGATAAAACTTGAACTGATGAGGAGTTGCTTCTTATGTAAGAGCAAAGAAGGTGGTTTCTGGAGATGGACTCTAGTCTTCTTGACGATCATGTGAACACTGTTGAAATGACTACAAAGGATTTAGAATATTCCATAAACTTAGTTGATAAAGCACCAGCAGGGTTTGAGAGGACTGACTACAATTCTGAGGGAAGTTCTACTATCAGAAAAATGCCATCAAACAGCTGAGGAGAAATCTTTCATGAGAACATGTCAACCAATGTGGAAGACTTCATTGCTGTCTTATTTTAAGAAATTGCCACAGCCACCCCAACCTTCAGCACCACCACACTGATAAGTCAGCTGCCATCAACACTGAGGTAAGACCCTCCACCAGCAAAACGATCATGACTCAGTGACAGCTTGGATGATCCTTAACATTTTTTAGCAATAAAATTTAAAATTAAAGTATGTTAGACATAATGCTATTTTATACTTAATAGACTACAATATAGTGTAAACATAACTTTATGTGTACTGGGAAACCAAAAAAAAATAGTGTCACTTGCTTTATTGCAGTCATCTAGAACTGAGCTTGCAATATCTTTGAGGTATGCCTGTATTTTGAGAATAGATCACTGAAGATAAAACAGATACTCAGAAAAGATAAAAAATAACTTAGACATAAAAACATTCAAAAAGTATGGGGAAACCTTTTGATTACTCTAAATCATAGACTAGATTCTTTTAGAAGCAGAAAGCCCTTCATTTAAAATATGTACCAAAGCAAGAGGTCAGATGTCAGTGAGATTGAATCCTTTGGGAATAAAACATATTTACTGGTCATTAGAAATACAAATAAAAACCACAATGAGATACCATCTCATGACAGTTACAATGGCGATCATTAAAAAGTCATGAAACAACAGATGCTGGAGAGGATGTGGAGAAACAGGAAAGCTTTTACACTGTTGGTGGGAGTGTAAATTAGTTCAACCATTGTGGAAGACAGGATGGCAATTCCTCAAGGATCTAGAACCAGAAGTACCATTTGACCCAGCCATCCCATTACTGGGTATATGCCCAAAAGATTATAAGTCATTCCACTATAAAGACATGTACATGTATGTTTATTGTGGTACTATTCACAATAGCAAAGACTTGGAACCAACCCAAATGCCCATCAATGATAGACTAGATAAAGAAAATGTGGCACATATACACTAAGGAATACTATGCAACCATAAAAAAGGATGAGTTCATGTCCTTTACAGGGACATGGCTGAAGCTGGAAACCATCACTTTCAGCAAACTAACACAAGAACAGAAAACCAAACACCGCATGTTCTCACTCATAAGTGGAACTTGAACAATGAGAACACATGGACACAGGGAGGGGAACATCACACACTGGGACCTGTCAGGGGGTGGGGGCTAAGGGAGGGATAGCATTAGGAGAAACACCTAATGTAGATGATGGGTTGATGGGTGCAGCAAACCACCTTGGCATGTGTATACCTATGTAACAAACCTGCACGTTCTGCCCATGTATCCCAGAACTTAAAGTATAATAAAAAATAAAAAACACAAAAGATATACCTGTAAGGGAGAGAAGATGAACATGTGAACATTGAGAAAAGACTTAGGGGAAGAAGAATTGAAAATAACTCCACAATCCATTTGTACATCATAATTTATCTAACCTTCTGGACTGAATGGGGAGTTTTAGTTATGAGTAATGTAACAATCTTTCTTAATGTTGCTGGAGTCTTTTAAAGTTGCACACAGTTCCTCTCCTGGCATGGGCAACAGAGGCAATCTTCCCATACTTGGAGTGCTAACATTGTAGCTTTCCTTTCTTTGAAACTAATGACTATCTCTGAAGACCCAACTAACAATTTATTTCTGGCTCTGTGACCTCCAGATGTTTCTGATAAAAGCCCCTGTCTCTATTAATCATATAATTATGATAATAAATAAAAGAAAACAAAAGATCAACTGTACAAAAGGGCAACACAGCTGGCAACTTCAATTGGTGAACTTGGAAATGCAATTAAAAATATATTCCACAAGTGATATTTCCATTGGGAATACTCCATTCCAGTCATTTTCCCAGGATTGTCTTGTTTAAAAGTGGCACATTTTAGAAGTGCATGTGGCTTACAGAGAGCATGCTGAATTTCATTCACCACTGTGTGTGCTCACAGTCCAGCTCAAGATTCATGAACCTGCTGGAAACGGGAGAAAATGATGTTAAAAGCTGGGGAGCTGCAAGTGCTTCACATGTGATGTTCTATCTGTGTACAATAATCCAGGTTAACAACCTTCCCTGTTAAAGGCAATATGGGATCGTTTGTTAAGTAAACTCTCTCTCGCACACAAAATTAGGGAAGTCTATTTTAGAGATTGGGCTATGAAGCAGCAATAAAGTGCAAAAATCCAATACATTTGTTTAAAAGGGCAGCAGGGCACCAAGATACGACTTTAACTAAAAAGGTTTTCCTGACACTGCAAGTGTGCCTTGACCATTTTGTACGCTGGGAATTCTTCCTAGAAGCAGGCATCTTGGAGTTCAGCTGCAGCTACTGACACAGACGAATGAAATAACTTAAAAATAATAACAAAGAACACAATTCTTTGGCAGTAAAATTAATGTGTTAGTACTTTTAAAAATAATAAACTGTGGTGAGAAAAGATGAGATGTGTTAGCTCATAAAAGATGTAGCATCTGATGACAGCAGGACATGCAACCCCTGAGTTACCTTACCTTGGCATTTAGCATCAGAAATGTGACAATTACACATCCCAGCACTTGTAGGTCTTTATGGTAACCCAGCAATAGCCTGATATCCTTCCACATTGAGAGGAAATAGTAGGATTCTTATTGTCAAATAGAGATGCTGCCATATCTTTATGGGGTGTGTATTTGTGTCAAATTTTTACAGCCTAGTTTTGTCTTTATTTGCTCTTTCCACATTGCACCTTTGAATATCATTCATTCATTCATTCATTCATTCATTTGCCTCTCTTTATCTACTCTGATAAGCTCTATGCCTCTTGGTGTACAGAGAGAATGAAGGAAGAGACAGACAAAGTTAACTAAAGTGAATTTGTAGTTCTTGAAGTGTTCAAAGTCATACGACTTCCATGTAGCCTCCACTAGACCACGCAGATAAGCCAAACATCTCTCCAAATGGAACAAGGCCAAAGGAGGCCTGAGAAGATGATTGCCCTGCAGGTTCTGGTCAGGAACAGAATCAAAAGTCAAAAATGTGACAAGTGAAACAAACTCATGTTCAAATGTCTGTATCCTCTCATTAATATGAGATCCAGGGATGTTTGATTTCTCTGTAACTGGCAAATCCATGCAGAATAAATTGTTAGGGGAAAGTGAGTTTGATGCAGAGTTTCCAGAATGCAGACATGAGTAGGGTCAGCCCATATATTTTTACATGATAACTATCCATCTTACCTTAGACTAAGGACTAAGGAATGATGGGTGAAGTTGGGGAATATCTGAATGTCAAAGTTGGAGAACAGTAAAAAAAGACATTTCCTGTCTGGAGTACCAGAACCAAAGCAAAAAAGAGCTATCCAGTCTCTTGAACAAAATGTTACAAATGGAGTATGTATTCGTGAAGTTGACTATATAATTATGGATTAATCTAACAGACTTTATAACAAGCCACTTGTAAAAATGATATCTAGAAATCACTAAGCAAAGAAAAATATGATTTCTCTGCAAGGTGGAATAAAAGAAGGCATATAAGTTGTCTTTCTATTTTTTTTTTATTTTCTGCTTGTCTTCTTTTCCCTCCTTTTTTCTTCTTTTCAGTTGACTTCTCTTCTGGAATAAGATATTATAAATTAATCCCTGTAACTAAAATAAGGATGACATCTTTAGCAGACCCTTTAAAGCAGGACTTAGTAGCTGTTACATGATTCCAATTGAATATGTGCAAAGAAAAGGTGCTAGCTTAACAAACAGACTCTTCTTTAATTTTTAAATAAAGCTTTGACTTTTCTGGCCCAAATCTTATCCCTGCTTCCTTTTCTCCATCTTACAGCAAAAATATTGAATTTATAATTTGTTATATCTTAAGGCTCAGCAGGTAGATTTAAAAGCATTCATTAGTAAATGATTGTCATACATTCTGAAGGAGAAAAGATCTGCTTTACATGTTAAGTAGTATTTTACTGAAAATAAAATTTAAGAGAGTACCATTTGCAATTTAATTCAACCAAATATTCCACTTATCCTCTCAGTTATAAGTATGACCTTATCCCAATTCAAGTACCTGCTTTCCTAGAGACCAACAATCTAGGTCTAGAGATGGTGGCGATCACTAGAAGGTCATGATCATTATTAGTGATTTAGTAAGAAACTATCCAAGCAGAAAATCACGGTAAAGCTCCTTAGATTCTCTTGTGCTCAAACAACTGACAATATATTTCCCACTGAGAAGAGAAAGCAGATTACACACATACACATACACATACACACATTCTGGGTAGATGCACCAGTTCACCCATAGAGCTATAGATACACATATGTTTATATGCATATAGTATTGTGTGTGCATGTATATGAGTATACATGAACTGTTGCATCTACCTAAAGAGAGAGAGAGAGAGGAGAGGGAGAGAAGGAGAGCGAGAGAAACAATAGAAGAAATTTGAAGGTATTCTTTAAGACTCTGAGAATAAAGAAATGACTTCTGACCAGGGTGACCTAGTAATTTTATACATTAACTAATCTTTATCCACTATACACACATAGAAGCAACAGATAATATATAAAAAAGGAAACTCAACACACACAGAGTCTGGCTCAAATTCAAGATAAATATCTGCATGGATCATCAACAGAACAGAACTGCTAAATGCTGAGTTGGGATAAATCCAGGGACTTTCTGGGATATGGCTTTTGAAGCAGGCAGTAGGGTAGGGGGTCTGAATAATGCAGTGCAATAGGGAATTAACAGCTCTACCTCATATGTGATACCACAGCCAGTTGCACAGCTTGAAGCAGAGATTGGGATGGAATGACTCAACTCAGGAGGACAGCCTGAAAGAAATGCAGTCAATCCATGGCTGCTATTTAGGGAAGCAGGAACAACAAAGGCACAACTTCCTTACTGGGAACTGAAACTAATCATACAATGGCTCAAGGGGTATGATTTCTCACAATAATACTACTGCTCAGAAGTTGTGAATAACTTTTATAAGACCTCTTTTTAGACTTGGGGACCTGGGTTTAGATGGGAGGTAATCTAAAGAATGGTAATCACAGAAGGAAAGAGATGATATGGTGGGGAGAGAGAGGCAGAAAAGTAATTATCTACCTTCAAATGACCATACTAAACAATATCCTAAACACCTGAATATAATATAATGCTTAAAAAATGCAGAAAAATAAAATCAACATTTGAATATCTATCCACTCTTCATTAAAAAAATCATAGAACTTAAAATACATTTATTTGGGATGCTCTAAGTATCAATAGAAGAAACATTTATTACATAATTATAAGAAGTAAATTAAAAATCTAAACCAATCAAACTGAAATGAAACAAGTATTGGTGGATTTTTAAAAAGTAGAAATCTTGGGAGTAGATAATATGGTCACTGAAAAGTAATAAACACAAGGCTCAAGGCTGACAAAAATGAAGAGAGAATTAGTTAATACTGAGGAAATATAATACTAAAAATAATACCCAGGGAAATGTCAGAATACAAATATATTCCTAGTACAACTTCAAACCTTTAAAAGAAGTTAAGAGACTTTGAGACTATATTGAGATACTCTGATAAACATCTAGTAAGAGTTAAAGTATCAAGAGAATGGTGGAGAAGTAGGTTTTTAATAAATAGAAGATAAAAAATTCAAGATTAAAGACAGAAATAGCCACTCACTGAAAAGCCCACTCCAATTATTAAGTACAATATATAAAAATAAATCCAGGCTGGGCATGGTTATCCCAGGACTTCGGGAGGCCAAGGCAGGCAGATCACTTAAGGTCAGGAGTTGACCAGCCTGGCCAACATGGTGAAACATCATCTGTACTAAACATTTATAAATTAGCTGGGCATGGTGGTGTATGCTTTTAATCCCAGCTACTTGGGATACTGAAGTGGGAGGATTGCTTGAACCTGGGAGGTGGAGCTTGCAGTGAGCTGAGGTCACACCACTGCACTCCAGCCTGGGTGACAGAGAGAGACTCCATCTCAAAAAAAAGCTATTAAATAAATAAATACACAGAGCTACACATCATAGTGATGTCACAGAAAATCAAGGATTAAATACTGTTAAAATTTATCAGCTATTTTTAAAAAATGGATATAACCTAGAAAGAAACAGATGACAACAGATTTTACAACTTTCACTGTGGATGGCTAAAGACTGTGGAATACTATCATCAGCATCTTCAAGTGAACTCACATATCGATGTAATACATAGTAAATTAAATCTATAGTAAAAACAGTTAAAACAATGTTTCACACATAAAAGATTGATATACTTTACCAAGTACAGATAGATATGTTTTTAAATGATTAATATTTTAATAAATTACACAAAAATATGAGAATTGCAGCAATTAACTAGAAAATCAAAATAATCCTAGATCTACTTTCTAGAACTAAATAATACAATAATTGAAATTATGGGTTAACATTGTAACATATAGGTGAACAGATAATTGCTGATATTGGTAATAGCCCAGAAGAAATATCCAGAAATGAAGCATTGAGAAATGAACAAACAAAAAGAAAGAGAAAAAAAAGCACAAGAGATATATTACATATTGGAAAGGTCTAAATTTGGAATTTTAATATCAGAAGAAAAGAGAGAGAGCTGGTGCAATATTTGAAGAAATAATATCTGATTTTTTCCTAAAGTCAATGGAACTCATTAAGACAAAGGTTTAAGAACTGCTACAAAGCTGAGGCAGAATACAAAAGAATACCTTACCTAGGTACCTCAAGTAACATTCATAAAATAAGTTGGAAAAGAAAAATTAAAAGAAAGCAGTAAAAACAAAGGAATGATAAATTAATGATGATAAACTGCTGACACCTCAACAAAATGATGGAAGTTACATGGCAATGGAACATTGCCACATCAAAAGAGTGAAAGAAATGCCAATTAAAATTCCACATGTAATGAAAATACTTTTCAAAATGAAGTCAAAGTAAACATTTTCAGATTAACAAAATATGATAGAATCTATCCTCAGAGGATCCAACTTAATCGAAGTACTTAAGGGGAGATCTTCAGGCAGAAGGAGAATGCTACCATGTGAAAAGACATGTACAAAATTTTTTTAAAAAGCAATGAAAAGATGACATTTACCAAAACAGACACTGATTGTATAAAACAACGAATATCATAATATGTTCAAAATATTAATAGATATATGACATTTTAAAATGGACAAAACCAACCCATGGTGTTATAAGTGAGCCTACCATAGGGATGAGGGAGAGCACAGAGAATAAAGGAAGTAAATAGGAGAATTTTGTGACTGCTGGTGCTGTCCTATTTTGTTGTTGTTGTTTGAGTGATGTCTTCATGGTTATGTTCATTTTATGACAAATCTTCAAGCTGTAAAATTAGGATTGTTTTTACTTTTCATTATGTAAGTTATATTTCAATAAAATAATTATTGTTTTAGAAAACTACTTTGAGATATCAAAACATCAAGAAACAAACGATAGAATGGGAATTTTTTGCAACTGTGTGATCAAAGCTAGATAGTGTTTCTAATAGTGATATGTTTCTACATACTGATAACTAAAAGTAAAATAATTTGATAAAATTATAGTAAAAAGAATTATCAAAAAAAGAAATTGAAATGGAAAATAAACACAAAAATAATGAACACATAAACACATAAAAAATGGAAAATAAACAAGTGATCAATTTCATTAATAGTTTGGAAAATGCAATTAACTGTATGTTATACCATTGTTCATCCATAATTAGATATAACATACAAATGGTGATAATATAAAGAAATGGTCACTATCATATTTTACTGATTGGAGTGTTAATTAATATAACCCTCCTGGAAACTTTTTTGGCAGTATATATTGTACTATAGTCTCATATTGACAAATTTATTCTAGAAGTCTGAAAATTGCTATATATAATTTACATATACTAAGCTGTTTACTATTTGTAGGGGCAAACAAAAGCAAAACTAAACTAAAATCTTTGTAAATATCATATGAATATTCATCTACTCAAGGAAAATTTGAATAAATTGAAGTTCATTTATATGGTGAAATATTATGTAACTATTAAAAAGCATGTGATAAATTCATACACATAGACCTAAAGGAATATCCATGTTATATTATTAATGTAAAAAAGTTAAGTCATGAGTAGTGTGGAGTGATCATATTTTATTAAAAACCACCACCAAAACAAAAAATTTAAATAAATAAAATATTTTTAGATTTTTATAAGCATAGAAAAATTTGGAAACAAGATAGAAAAAGTTTGTGTGTGGGAAGAGATGACTAACTTAATTTTATGCATCTTCACATTATTCCACTAGATAAAATGAGCATGTATTTCTTTTTAGGTTCAAAATTTCACAATGGAAATTTAACCAAAAATTATTTCCAGTTGTAAAACTAGCATAATTGAAATATGTAAATGTACAATACACTTCCCAAATAAATCCTATATGAATATTGCTACAAAGCTCTCAGTGAAAACAAATGCATTGTGTATGTGTATGTGTGTATATATATGTATGTATGTATGTGTGTTTGTGTGTGTGTGTCTTACTTCATTCAGGCTACTCTAACAAAATACCACAGACTGGATAGCTTATAAAAAACAGCAATTCATTTCTCACAATTCTGGAGGCTGGGAAATCCAAGATCAAGTCACCAGCAGATTCAGGGTCTGGTGGGGGCCCATTTCCTCGTTTATAGATGGCACCTTCTTGTTGCATCCTCACATGGTAGAAAGAGAAGCAAATTGTCTCAGCATTCTTATAAGGACACTTATTCCATTTATGAGGGATCCATCCTCATGTACTCATTTTATCTAGTTACCTCCCAAAGATCCCACCCCCTAATACTATCACATTGGGGGCTAGGATTTCAACATATGAATTTGGGTATGGGGGAGACACAAACATTCAGTCCATAACACTGTATAACATGTCTATATTGTGATCAAGTTAGAATTTTCAGAAAATCCCTTTAATTTCATTAAAAGAGTTTAAGATTAGAAAACTTTTGGGAATGGCAGTTTTGTGTGTGCAGTATTTTGACCCCTACATGGCTACCCAAGAGTAGACTTGGGCTTGCAACATTTCCTTACAAAGAGAGAGAGAGCCCTCGCAACCAGTGCTGAGCATACTGCTTTGTTTGGGAGTATCTTTCCCTGTTACAGACTTGATGTATGTTTCTTTGTTCTGCTTAAAGATGTGCATTTGGCCTGGACAGTGGCTCATTCCTGTAATCCCAGCACTTTGGGAGGCCGAGGCAAGAGAATTGCTTGAGGCCAGGAGTTTGAGATCATACTGGGTAAAATAGGAAGACCCTATTTCTACAGAAAAAAAATAAAAAATAAAATTAGCCAGGCATGGTGATATGCACCTATAATTTCAAGTACTTGGGAGGCTGAAGCTGAAGGATCACTTGCGCCCTGGAGTCTGAGGGTGCAGCAAGCTAGGATCATATCACTGCACCCCAGCATGAGCAATAGAACAAGACCTTGTCTGAAAAAAAAAAAGTGCATTATATGGCCCTCAGACACACTCCAGCTTTCTGTATTTCGACCCCAGAGTGAGGGATCAGGATTCTTTGCCTGCAATAGGAGACAGATACGTGTAGACGATCACCCTGCATCAGCTGCAGGCCATGGGTGACTGGCGCTCACCCTGAAGCTAATCTTGCTCTGTTTCTTCTATACGTGAGTAAAGCCTTATTCCACTCAGTGTCTATGTGAATTGTATCTTCCTTGTTGTCCCCAAACCATGGAGTGTGTTGTCATCCTGGGAATGCTACTCCTGGTGTAGTGGTCTTCTCTCTTAGGGTAATTACAAGTGTCACTTGCTTAACAAAAACACTATAGCTCTTGAATAGCTGAAACCTTGCAGTAATCTCAATAAGTGCTAAAAGGGCAGTTGCAGAGACCGAGGTGTGAGGGTTGCTTGAGCTCAGGTGTTCAAGACTAGCATGGGCAAAATACCAACACCTTGTGTCTACTAAAAAAAAAAAAAAAAAAAAAAAAGCCAGGCATGGTGACATGTGCCTGTAGTCCCACATACTTGGTAGGCTTAAGTAGGAGGACTGCTTGAGCCTGGGAGATCAAAACTGTAGGGAGTGATGATCACACCACTGCACTCCAGCCTGGAGTCTCAAAAAACGAAAATTTAAAAAGAAGACAGTCACTACATTTTGCATTTATTTGTGACTAAAAATTACTAAGCTATAAAAAGTAAGACATTCTCATGATTGATAACTATTCCAAACCCAGAGCCAAAGTTATAAAGCAAAATGCACGTCATTCTCATTAAAACTGTGAATAAGCTAGAATGTGATCACTCTAATTATTTGACAGTATTCTAGATGATTCAGCCATGACAATACATTATTTTAAAAATTATGCTTATCAGAGACCAGTGAACAAATGTTATTTATACATATATAATTTTTACTTAGAAAACTCCAGAACTGAACTCTAAAAATTACTAAATTCAATATGAACACTTCATTTTATAGCACATAAAGAAAAAAATATATATAAATGCTAGATAAAATATTACCAACTTGTTTTTAGTGCATAGTCAAGTTCCCATCTGTCTTAGTCAGTTTTCTGCTGCTATAACAGAACACCACAGACTGGGTAATTTATAAAGAACACAAGTTTATTTGGCTCACAGTTCTAGAGGCTGGAAAGCCAAGAACATGGAGCCATCATCTGGCAAGAGTCATCCCATGGCAGAAAGGCAAGTGAGCTTGTAAGAGGAAGAGGAAATGGAGGCCTAATTTACCTTTTACTAGGAACCCACTGCTGCCATCACTAACCCACTCCTGAGATAAAGGCATTAATCTGTTCATGAGGGTAGAGCCCTCACCATCTGATCATCTCTTAAAGGCTGCAGCTTTTTAATATTATTACAATGGCAATTAAATCTCCAATGCTTGTGAACTTTTGGAAGAAATACTTACACCACAGCCACTTCAAATTGAGAGAAAAATGCTGAAGCCAAAAGTAAAGATATGGATACCAGAATGATAAGTTTACTTTGAAACTGGTTGTCCTAAGGAATTTGACAAAGTTTTAAACCTACAGACGTGCACTTGGTTGCTAACTCTGAGGATCTGAGACAAGTGTGTCTTCATAAGGAAAGGAATTGGACTTCAGATCTGCATAGAAACCGGGGACCCATAACGTAATACAACATGACTGAAATTGGGGACCAGAAATGTCCACTTATCAACAGAGGGACAACATCAGAAGATTCGTCGTTCTTATCCTGATATCTAGGTTTTAGAAAACAGTTTCTAAGTATTTTGAAAGCAACCTTCTTATATATAGATTTAGGGGTCAAAATGATACTACCTACTTGGTTACAGAAAAACCCAATCCTTGAAATTACCTCGTGCTAGATGTGCAGTGTCCCAGGATATAGAGCAGTAGGAAAACGATATCCTCTTTGGAGTGCTAATGATTGAACTCTAGGATTTTACACGTAAAACCTCAGACAAACATGAATTTATAATTAAGTATGACAAATACTACCAACTAACCTACAATAAGCATCGACAAAATCAACAAGCTAAAGAATGACATTACTGAGAACTTCAGATATTGTAGTATTTGTTTATAAAGTTTAAATAAGTCTTTGCATAATATTTTAAAATTGAAATAATGAAAAACAGGACAAGAAACAAGAAGCTAAATAGACACAAAGTACTAAATGGATCTTTTCCTTCAGGAAGTTTACAGGATATTCTGTATCAGGGTGTTCTATAACACAGCATGTCATATTCTTTCCCATGCATCTATAATTCAGGACAAAATTGGTAGACAGGAGTTATTTCATGAGTGTTTGTAGTTGATAGAGTTGCCCCAAAACAGAGAGAATAGAAGCTGCATGGCAGAATTTCTAAAAATACAAATAAAAACAAAACAGAATTTAGTCCATAGAAATATTGTTTTATCTAACTTACTTTGGTGGGCTGTAAAATCCAACAGGTGTTTCAGAGTATTCAACAACTGATATAGAAGACAAACCTCTGCCTATGGAAGCATGGAGTGTCTATGAATCCTAAACAAAAGTATAAAACTAGATCAAAAGAGGAATTGCAGACTCTGAAAATGAGAAAAAGTTAGGCAATGCAAGAAGACAAAATGAGAAGTTTAGAGGCAAGCACAGTGGGAGCCTGTGGACTTTCTGTCTAAAAATGCTTCTATTCCTCCTCCCCAGCTTGATTGGTGAGACTGGTAGCTTTACCAGCAAAATAATGAACAAAAATTCTGACACCAAAGCCACCAGAGTGGCAAAGTTAATTTGGGGCAGGTGTGAAGTCTTACAGCTTTATCAGCTTTCTGTGGTAAACTCAGTAGGGAAACTCCTGCAACTTTGATATTCTGAGATTGAGGTGGCCATTGTGGCGATGAGACAACCAGCCAGAAATTAATGGGAGATCATGGAATGGTGAGAACCATAACAGTGTTGAGGTAAGTTTTCTACATATAACTGGATGACTAGGAATCTACATACAGGAGCAGAAAAAGACTTGCAAGAACCCAGTAAAAACAAACAAACAAACAAACAAAAAAACCCAAGGGAGATAGGCAAACTGCCACCAAATTTGAATGTGCAACCTAAACCACAAATAGATCTATTTGTATTGGATGACTTATGGGCTTCAAGGTATTTGAGTATAACCTTTTCCCAGATCATTGACTAACAGCTATGCAGACATAAAGGCAAACTCTAGGGAACCAGACTGAAAAAAAGACTGAACAGAAACATCCTTGGTGGACAGATTTCACAGTTTAATGCAAGGCAAGATATTAAAAACAAAACCGAGTAAAAAAAATAGTCAAAGAAAACCCGGTGATATTGCTAAAATATGTTATTTTAAACATCAAATTCTTAGCCAAAAATTATGAAACATGCAAAGAAACAGGAAAGTGTGACCTATATACAGAAAAAAAACAGTCAATAGAAACTTACTCTGATTGAGCTCAGAGGTTGGAATTTAAAGTTGTTTACAAACTTAATCAAAGAAGTAAGGTAAGTATGTTTACAAGTTTAAATGAAAATATGGTAAATTGACTCAAGAAAGAGAAAATTGAGTGCCAGTTGAGAAGTAGAAACTACTAATTAAAAAAGATCTCATTGGAAATAAAGTTGGGGCAATACAGTTATAAGATACACAAAAAACAAATAACACAATGGCAAAAACAAGTCAGTAATTACTGTAAATGTAAATGAATTAAAATTTTCAGCCAAAATACATAGATGGGCAGAATGGGTAGAAAAATAGAATATAACATTATGTGGTATACAGTGACTCGCTTTAGATCTAAGGCCACATATAACTTGAAAGTGCTAAAATAGAAAAAGATATTTCATGAAAATAGTAACTAAAAGAAAGCAGAGGTGACTATATCAATGTAGACAAAATAGACATTTTGTCCAAAACTGTTAAGAGACAAAGGACATTATATGTTGATAAAAGGATGATCTCACCAAGAATACATAGCAATTATATGTACCAAACATCAGAGCTCCAAAATATATGAAGCCAGATTGACAGAACTGAAGGAAGAAACAGCACTAGAATAATTGTAAGAGACTTTTAAGATGCCACTTGCAAAATTGTTAGTGTCCAGCTCTCAGCAGAGAAGGTAGCGCCTTTTTTGTTTGTTTGTTTGTCTGAGATGCAGTCTAGCTCCGTCGCCCTGGCTGGAGTGCAGTGGCGCGATCTCGGCTCACTGCAAGCTCCGCCTCCCGGATTCACGTCATTCTCCTGCCTCAGCCTCTGGAGTAGCTGGAACTACAGGCACCCGCCACCATGCCCGGCTACTTTTTTTGTATTTTTAGTAGAGACGGGGTTTCACCGTGTTAGCCAGCGTGGTCTCAATTTCCTGACCTCGTGATCCACCCGCCTCGGCCTCCCAAAGTGCTGGGATTACAGGCGTGAGCCACTGAGCCCGGCCGGTAGCGCCTCTTTGCAAAGAAAGGAACTACCTTCTCTGCTGAAAACCTAACATTTGTTGAGACGGCCTGCCTGCAGAGAGGAGCTACCCTCTCTGCTAGGAGTTGAACACTGGTGGGGACACCCCTGGCTGCAGGAAGGTGCTACCCCATGTTGGTTTCCTCTGAGCTGTTATATTGCTTAATAAAGCTCCTCTTCATCTTGCTCACCCTCCACTTGTCTACATACCTCATTCTTCCTGGTCACAGGATTAGAACTAAGGACTGGAGGAATGGCAAGGCTAAAAGCTGCAACACAAACAGGGCTGAGACACGCTCCTTGCTCACCAAGTTGCAGGCGAAGGGAAAGAAAGAAGACCTGTGGCCCTTTGGGGAACCCAGACCTGGGAGCTCCCCGAGCCAGGGCTGTGACCCATTCTTTGGGGCCCTGTGGTTCCTTTCGTCTCCAAGCTTGTGGAGTCCATTGTATTTCCCAGTGCCAGCTGTGGAAGCGCTTGCAGTGCACTTGATCCAGCTACAGCCTTGCACAGAGCCTGTGCCCAGGTGGGACCTGGAGCTTCCTACACCGCTGCAGCAACAGACATGTCTGACTGCGCAGTGGCCGGACCCTAGGCTCACTCACACACTCCTTGCCACTCCACGCAATCTGCCTTGGCAGGAGTGGAATTCCGTCGGTGGCCTGAGTTGAGCACAGCCTGCCAGGCTGAGTGGGTGGAATGAGCCCAGCGGGCCTGAGCAAGACTCAGACAAACGTGCCAATGGCCACAGAGTTTTCTGACCAGATAAGCGACACCCCAAAGATGCCATAACAATGGGACAACCAGATAGAAGATGAATAAAAAAATAGACGCCTTATACAATACTATAGACCAACTGGATGTAAAAGACATACAAACTCTCCACTCAGCAACAGCAGAGTACACATTTTTCTCAAGTGAACAGGGAACATTCTCCAGGAAAAGTGATATGCTAAGCCACAAAACAAGTTTAGTAAATATAAAAATATTGAAATCATAAGAACTATTTTAAATTACAATAGAATAAAATTAAAAATTAATAGTGGAAGTAAAACTAAAACATTAGGAATGTGTGGAAATTGAACAACTCACTCCTAAACAAACAATAGATCAAGGAAAAAAAAATCACAAGTAAAATGGGAAAATATCTTGAGATAAATAAAAACACAGTGTACCAAAACTTAGGAGATGAAGCAAAAACACTGCTGAAAGGGAAATTTATAATTGTATCACTAATAATGATAGATAAACAACATAAACAATAGACAAACAATGGAGAAAATATCAGTAAAACCAAGAACTGGTTATTTCGAAAGATCAACAAAATGGACAAACCTTTAGCTGTATTGACTAAGGAAAAAAAGGGAAGACTCAACTAAAAACAGAAATAAAAGTGAAAACATTATTACCAATGTTACAGAAATTAAAAAAAAATACAAGAGAATACTATGAACAACTGTATGGTAACAAACAACTTAGATTAAATGGACAAATTCTTAGAAACACAACTTACTGTAACTCAATTATATAGAAATAGAAAATCTGAATAGACCCGTAACTAGCAAGAATATTGACTCCAAAATCTAAAAATTCCCAGCAAAAAAAAGCCTAGGACTGTGTATCTTCACTGGTACATTTTATGAAATGTTAAATGTTTGAAGAATTAGGACCAATCCTTCGCAAACACCACCAAAGTAAAGAGGAGGAAGTACTTCCTAACCCAGTCCCTGAGCCCAATGTTAACCTGATAAAAAAGACAAAGATCCTACAAGAAAACTACAGACCAATATACCTTAAGAATATTGATGCAAGAATCCTCAACAAAATACTAGCAACCTGAATTCAATGGTGTGTTAAATAGATCATGTAACTTTACCAAGTGGGATTTATTGCAGTTATGCAAGGATGGTTCATCATATACAAAATGTGATTAACAGAATAAAGGGGCAAAAGGTGATCATCTCGATTGATGCAGAAAAGTCATTTGACAAAATTTAACATCCGTTTGTGGTAAAAACACTCAACGAACTGGTAATAGAAGGAACCACCTTATTATACTGAAACACAGCTAACATCACATGCAATGAATGGTGAAAAACCGAAAGCTTTTCCTACAAAATCACAAACAACACGAGGATGCTAATTTTCATTACTTCAATTCAACATAGTATCAGAATTTCTAAGCAATTAGGCATGAAAAATTAAAAATGTAGTCAAATTGGAAAGGAAGAAGTAAATTATCAGTTTTCACAGATAACATGATATTATATGTGGAAAATCCTAAAGACTTCCAAAAACCCTTTAGAACTAACAAACAAATTCAGTAAATTTGCAAGATAAAAAACCAACACACAAAAATCAGTGATGTTTCTATACACTAAAAGTGAAAAGTAAAAAGGGAAATTAATAAAACAATTTAGAATAGCATCAGAAAGAATAAAATACCCATGAATAATGTTAACTAAGGAGGTGAAAGACTTGTGCACTCAAAATTACAAAACATTGCTAAAAAAATTAAAGACACCAATAAAGAAAAGAGGCTTGGTGGTGGATCACACCTGCAGTCCCAGCACTTTGGGAGGCTGAGGTAGGCAGATTGCTTGAGCCCAGGATTTCAAGACAAGCCTGGACAACGTGGTGAAACCCCATCTTGACAAAAAATACAAAAATTAGCTGGGCATGGTGGTGTGTGTCTGTGGTCCTGGCTACTCAGAAGGCTGAGGTGGGAAGGTCATCTGAGTCCAAGAGGTTGAGGGTACAGTGAGCTGTGATCATGCCACTGTAGTCCAGCCTGGGTGACAGAGTGAGTTCCTGTCTCAAAAAATAAAATAAAAAGGACTAAATTGAATTTCTAGAAATTTAAATTTAGTACTGAAAGTTGAAAACCCACTAGTGGTTTAAATAATAGTAAGTTATTTCTTTGACTTCGGAACTCATATTCTTAATCATTATCCTGTATAAAAGTTTTAATTTTACACATCTTTAAATTTCCGCATTTTTTACTTTGAATAAAAATTTCCTTTCAGATTTTAAATAAAAGATGCAGACTTATTTATGGATGTCTCTTGAATTCTTGTTTTCAGAGATGACCTAACTAGTTTTGCTTGCATGATTTTGCTCCCAAATTAGTTCACAATTTTTCCCACAGTCTCTCCCTGCTCTCCTCTGTGCTACTCTTTGCAGGGTAGATCTTTCCAGGTCTCAATTACAATTTTGCTTTCTGGTTTCAGATTTTACAATGGCTTCTTGCATCTTATCCAGTGAAAATAATTCAAGTTGGTATTTTAATAATATATACAATGTTCCAGGTTCTCAAAGATGAGTGATATTACTGTATGTCAAATAATATTAAAAAATTATTAAACTTTAGCTCCCTAAACATATGAATTTATGAATTTGAATAATAGACACATTTCTTCTTTTAAATGATCACTTTTTCTAAATGGTTTTCCCATGGCTCAGTACATTGAGGAAAAACCTTTCTGATTTTTAAAAATATTTAATACAACTAGTATAATCCTAACAAGGCCTAAGAAGCAACTATCATCTTTCCTGATAGGGCAAAGGGGTACTTCAGGCTTTGATGTAGCCAATTATTTAGGTGTTTAAAAAGTATGAATATTCACAGGACATATCACATCACAAAAGTTTGCTGACAAAGAAACCTGAACCGTGGAAGTGATACCCCTATGCAAAATAATAAATAATATGTCTGATGCATGATTTGAGCTTTGACTAGAACTCATTTGCAAAATGGTATTTTATTTCTTTTTATGTGAGTAACATTAATTAATTGCTACTCAAAAATAAAATAAAATAAAGTTTGAAGCTGTTTTATTGGGTAAATTATCTTAGTCATTGGATAAATGGTCATTCTTTTAGTGATAAGTGTCCTGATTCCATTGCTGTAATGGGAGTTACTCTTTTGCAGACATGTCCTCTCTTTTCCTGTGTGATCATGAGGTGATTGTATTATCTGTAAAAATATGATGATAATTTTGATAATGATCATGATCATAAAGAAATACATGGTAATAGAGAAATTTCTGAATATTAACTCAAGTTTAGAACAAATGAATTGAGGACACAGAAACTAAAATTTGCTTTAGATTTGTAAAAACCATATTATTTATAAACATTTATATTAGCTCCTTACTAAGTGACATGTGACAATAATGATTTCACCAAATTAGAAAGAAGTTGGCATTCAATTTAAGGCATGGCTACAAGGAAAATCTGTATATGATTTTTGTCACTGCTAATCAAACTCTTGTCTTTTTGCTTTGTGTGTGCAATAATTTATTCTTACTGGTTTGACTGAATAGAATTGGCTGCTTTGTAATGCCAATCCCATATGAAACTCACAGACAAGAATACTCAATTATTACAATGAAATAATAGGAATAGCTAAATAAATAATCTTACCTGCTGCTGCAACATTGTGGTATGTTTTATGTCTGTTAGAGTTCTGATTTCTGGACCTCATTCTGTAGGCAGTGGTTGTTTTGAATTCATAGAATTCAAGATGAGGAAGACCTTGTGGAGTAAATCTAATGCATTATCATAACATAATACATTTCCATTCCTCATTTTAGGATGTTTCTTCTACATAAACAGGGCTCGTCAACAGGGTCATCTGCTACCCAGAATATTTTGGAACATGAAAACATATCGGCAAATCCTTTAATTCAGAGATTTCCTTTCTTTGTTGTGTCTGAGTCATCAAAAACTCCTAGTATTTGACACTACCACATAAAGTATAAAGTATATATAAAATGGTTTTGAAGATGCCCAAACCTCATCAATCATAGTTAAACTACTTTCTTTTTAAGGATTTATTATAATGGCTAATCAAAAATATATGTGGACTCTTGTGATCACATGTTAGGGTAGAATGTTTTTCAATTTTATCCCTAAATTTCTAAGTGGGAGTGGGGATTCCTTTTCTACAGTCTTAAGATAACTTATTACTTTTATAAAAATGTGCCTGCATCAATGGATACTCATTAAAGTAAAATGTAATTTGGTTTATACCAAAAAGCTGTATAATACAATGATATGCTTAACCTTTTATTTCAACAATGAATTACTTGTGTGTTTTTAAGTGAAACTTTTTAAGTATTGCGTGAATGTGTTTATCACCTTACAACTTAAAACATTTAGATTGGTAATTGCCCGAGTATTTTGTCAAAGATAAAGTACAATTGTGCGTCACACCATTTAACTTGGCCCAGTCATTCCTGCGTATCAACATTGCTATTGCTATAATATAAAAAATCACTTTTGAAAATTTAACCAATTAAAGAAAAAATGTTAATGCAAGGTAAGCAGTGTTGCTACCATCTAAGTGTTATGATAACCATGACACAAATAAGACACACTCTCAAACATAAATATAAACAAGGCAGAATTTCAAGTACTGAGAAGCAAGTCAAAGCAAAGCCACCTATTAAAAATAATTCAAAGGTTTTATATTCAAAAGTTTTATATTATGAGTATTTGTGTAAGAGGATTCTGTTTTTTTGAGAATTGTGAACTGCAAATCACTAACTAAGAGAGGGTAAGGTGGTTCGGTGGTGATTGTGAAAGATACCTGTTCATTTCAGAGCTTCAGTTACCATGCCATCTTAAGGAAAAAGGTGATTATTTATTGACAACTTCAAAGAAGCTTTTAGGATTGAAATAGGAAAGCACGCTGTGCATAGAGAATATAGTATTTGAAAAAAAGATGGGAAAGATTGTGCTAAACATACATCTTCTACTTTAAATGAATACAGTTGTTTTTATCTGTAGAGCAAATATGACATTCCTTGAGTATACGACATCTGCTTGGTGGCATTTTTTTCCTCCCTGAGTGTAGTTATTTAATTACCAGCATGTAATTAAATGATGCAAAACATTCCAAGGTGCTCAGTTACAGAATTAAACAATCCAACAAAAATGCAAGTCTTTTAACTTTGGCTATCTGAAATTCATTATATGTAAGTATATTAAAAGAAATAGCTTTCATGAGCATCTGTATTATACCATCAAGGACTTTTCATATATATATGAAATATATATGCATATATATATTTGAGAAATATCTATTTAATAAATATTTAGTTTTCACATCTGAGAGAAAGAGAAAACTAAATCTAGACTCTTAAACTAAATCTATACTCCCCACGCCTTTTAGACACAGAGAAAAGAAACAAGCTTTGCCTTACTGGAGTGACACCTTGAGTTAAGACCTCAGAGTAACAAGAGTTATAAAAATGTCCACACTGAACCAAACCACTGTTTAGCCCTGGCTGTCTGCATTTGTTCCAACTGATATGTTTGGCATATTTCCCTTCATGATCTCATTATTATGATCTAAATAAGACATGAGGGCAAAGCTCTGATAAAATACTGTAGTTCACGAGTGTGCGTGATTCTCTGGTGAACAGTCACAATTGCTGGTGAAAAATTTGTCAAAATGACAAAAGATCCATGTGTGGTGGAGACTTGTACTGATCTGAACGGTAACATCGCTGCTAAAAAGATGTGCCTTTTGGCTATTGTGGGTATTCTCCAGCTAGTATTCGTAGTGATGTGGGAGTGACTGGGCTTTGTTTTAATTCAGTTAACAGCTTCCCATGAATGCTTTGGTTACGGGTTATACCCACAGAAAATATCTCCCGTATATGTGGGTGGTGTAATTTTGAAGACTCTAAAATATGGCAACAGCAATGCTGACTCTATTGTATAATGGAGGTGAATAGAATTCAATTAACAACAGACACTGTGCAACTCTTAATTTTCAAACACCAATCTCACATCACTGTTGCTTCCTGAACAACTAAACAAAAGGCAAGGAGTTAAACCACACATAATTTGACACCCTGTAACCCCAGCAAGCATGGTTTAATCTTAGCAGAAACTTGAAGAATTGAACATTTGGTAACTTGAAGGTTATATAATTTTTAAAAGCCTACATTTTAAGCATAAGAATAAGATTCTTATTTGAATAAATAAGTAAAAATAGATGACTATAGAAGTCAAGACATTAGTGAAACCATAAACATAGGTTCTGGGATTAGGTACTTTGAAGATACATTGTAAAATGGTGGACAACTTCCTGCATCATTTATAGTCTCTTAAAGTGGAGTTCAGTTTGATGAATCAACTGATTTTGGTAGCTGAGTCAGGTATATGGTTTAGTGCCATAGGAAAATGAGAAGGAATGATTCTGTGAATCATTGCAACTAGCTAAGAAGGGAATTAACATATTCTGTCTCATCAGAAAGGTTTTTTCTTTTTTAAAACAAAATGCAGCTGGTAAATGGGAATCAATTTGCACCTGCTATACTGCAAAAAATTATATTAAATCCATATTAAAAGAAATAGCTTTCATGAGCATATATCTTGTACCATCAAGAACTTTTCACAAAGACTTTGTCTGGAAGGTAAAATACTTTTCCCTCTGGTATAAATAGTATCACAGACAATGATCAAAATGCTCATGCTTCTTCTACGATTTTTATGACAATTTTGCTTCTGTAAAGGGATAACATTTTTATCTGAAACTCCTACGTGATCAAGAGCTGCCTCTTTTGCAACACCAACAAGAAAAAGAGTGACAAGCTCCCAGTATAAAGCACCCATTTACCTTGCTGACCCTAAGCTGCAAGTCATTATACCGCCTACTTTGAATTAATGGTGAAACATTTATCTTGTTTCACACAATGCATGCCTTTTTCCACGCTCCATCTTTCACCTCACCAGTCTGTATTATATAATACTTCTAACTATCTGAAGGTAGGACAGTCTTATTTTGTGACTGATCCTCCTGCTAGCAGCACGTAACAGGTTTCTCTTTATTATTCTATGTTAATATGCTTTATTTGAAGATCTTCCTTTATTTCTGAGCACATGACTCCTTTTGTTTCCATATAGAAGTGATGGTTATTTCATGGCCAGACAAATAAGCATATTTAAAGAATTGTTTTAAAAGTATTTTTTAGAGACAGGATCTCATCCTGTATCCAGTCTAGAGTGCAGTGCTATGATCATAGCCCACTGTAGCCTCGAACTCCTGGGCTGAAGCAATCCTCCTACCTCAGCCTCTCAAGTAGGTAGGACTATAGACACATGCCATGATGACTAGCTAATTTAATTTTTTTTTTCAGAGACAGGGTCTTGCTATGTTGCCCGGGTTGGTCTCGAACTTACCTCCTCAAGAGATCTTCCCTCCTTGGCCTCCCAAAGCACCAGGATTACAGGCGTGAGTCACTGTGCCCAGCTGTATATTTTTAAACTGAGAAAAGATGGCCTTGAGTTATAAAAGCCTGAGAAAAACTAGAGAATTATCAGTTACCTATCTCTTTAACTGAATCCACAGGTAGGAAAAGCCTGGGAAGAGTCTGATTATATATTTTCCAATCAATTTACATTTTTCATTTAACTGGTAGTGTGGGCAGGCCCACTTTTGAGTTTATGTGCTTGATGTTCCTGGTAATTTATAGTGAATTTGAACAGGTGTATTAGTGCTGCCTCATGTGACACAAGAAGCCAGATTATTTAAAAATAACCCTGGAGGCTTCTTTCTGGTAGTCTGGACAAGGATCTAGCTTGGGCAGGAAGGGATGGACAGTTTATTTCCAAGCCGGAGAGGTTGCATCTGAAGTCAGCTTCCTATGATGTTCATGGAATCCTTTCAGGAGCACTGCAACTTCACAGGAGTCCAAGATTCTGGGCAGCATACATTTCCAAGCAATCCCTACAAACTGCTGGCACCCAAATCTATTCTGCCTGGAGTTCAAGATGATTGTGTGTCTTCTCAGTAATAATGTTGCTTCCTCCCTAAGAAGAAGGTGACAGAAGAGGGAGACCCTCCTCAGGAATGCCAAACCTCTTAATTGTCTATGCCCAGCACGCTTTATTGTGGAATAATGAGGGTGGGGAGCATGTCACTTTTCTTCTCTTAATTAACCCTGCCTGGTGAGATGGGCCTGATCTTGCATGACAATTTAAAAAAGAAATGATGCACATATGCAGTGTGGGCGTCTATGATCACACACAAAAAATACAGATCTGAAGCCTATACCTACCTATTTTTATTTGTTCTAAAATTGCCTCCTTCCAGGTACAAGATCTCAGAGAAAATCTATGTGCCTACAATCTTTCCCTTGTTTGAACACATATTTCCTCTGAAAGCTAGGTTAGTTCAAATAAGCTACCCGGATTGCCTGAGTTCTTGGCAATATGATACGGTGTTGAATGAGTACAGAATTAATGCACTAACAACATGAAGCAGGAGGGGAATTAAATGATGATCTCCTCTTTGACTCAGAGAAGGGAATGTTTCCAGAGGCTGGCTGATCCTGAGGATATGTTATGCAGTGAGTCAGAAGAACTAATTTGCTCAATGAAGTCCACTGAAAAACCACAATCAGCATGGCCCTCTTCTGTATATTCCATAGTCTGCGTTTTGCCTTTTGTGACAAATTTTCCTGTCCAAGAATGACTTTAACTTTTATTTTATTTAGCTTTTCTACAACATTTATTTTAACTTTATCCTGAATTTAAAGTACAGACTAACTTAGATTTTAAATACCCTTGATATTTATAAGCCACTTAGACATACATTATTACTTACTGGCACTCATATTAAGAAACTTGAACATTCCTCTATTGTCATGGAGGAGATAGAATCTCTTCCACAGTGCCTACTGTATTGAGATGTTCAGCAGGAGCATCAGTGACTTTTATTAAGATACTTGGGAATGGGTGGCTTCAGTTAGTATTGTCTGCTTCAGTTTCAGTATTCCTCCTTTCTTCTTATGAATACAGTAAAACTAAGGCTTTCATTTGGTTTATAAACATCAAATACAAAGATCTGGTTTACATTAAATCAAATCATTGGGTGGGTAACAAAAGTGATCATCAGAATTTGAAGGGTTCTGTTCATCCATTCATTTACTTGTTTATTATTCAATAGTTTCATCAGTCTGTCCATCCATCCATGCATCCATCCATCCAACCAATGACAGCTGTGGCCCATCTGCAGCAGCTGCTGCGAGGACACCAGCTATGGCAGGAGAGACACAGCTGGGGCTGGGAAGAGGTGGGAGCCCCACCCGCTACCAAGTTGGCTGGGCAGGAGCCCTGCACTGCTGGGCACAGCTGCAGCCTCCCAGCCAAAGCTACAGACCTGTGCATCCCTATATTCTTGGGGGCCTAGGAAGCCCCGCTCTACCCACAGGCTTGAAAGTGTCTCCTCCCACTCGCTGGCCTCTCTCTGCTCCCGGTGTCCAATCCAATTTTGCAGCAAAGTTGAAGCTAAACCCTGGTGCTGTCACAACCCAGCCAGCCATGTGCATGCTTGGGGTGGTGCTGACATGCCAATCCCTGCCTCCACCGCTGCTTTGGCCCCCTCTGGAACTTTGGGCTCTGATGAGCACAGGGAAAGAGGTGGGTCCGCCAAGTGGAATGAGAACTAATGATGCTTTTTCCAGGCCCGCCCATGGCTGGCCATGGACCAATCAGCACAGGCTTCCTGCCTTCTGAGCCCATAAAATCTCTAGACTCAGTCAGACTCCCACACTCTTTCAGACAACCTGCCTGTGGAAAGGAGCTACCCACTTTGAGTCTCCTGAGAGCTGTTCTGTTGCTCCATGAAGCTCTTCTCTGCTTTACTCATCCTCTAGTTGTGCGCATACCTCATTCTTTCTGGATGTGGGACAAGAACTCAGGACCCACCAAATGGTGGGACTGAAAGAGCTGTAACACAAACAGGATCGAAACACAGCCCTATCCTGTTGTCATGTTGCAGGCGACATGTTCCTGTGGCCCTTCAGGAAGCCCAGACCTAGAAGCTTGTGGATCCAGGGCTGTGACACCCTCTTTGGGGCTCTGTGGTTCCTGGTGTCTCCATGCTTCCAGGTGCCAGTGCATTCCCCTTGTCTAGATGCAGGTGCTCACTGTGGAAGCTGCTTGTGGTACATCTGATCGAGCTGCAGCCTTGGACAGAGCTGTTGCCTGTGCAGTTCCTGGAGCTGCCTGTTCCACTACAGCAGCCCATGTGCCTGGTTGTATGCAGTGGCTGGACCCCATGCTCGTTCATTCACACATCCCTCACTGTTCCACACATGACTCACCCATGGCAGGTGTGGGATCAGAACCAGTAGTGAGAACCAAGTACTGCCTACCAGACTGAGTGGACAGAACAAACCCAGTGGGCAGGGAAAAAACTCAAGCGGAGGTGCTGCTGGCCACAGAGGTTTCTGGCTGGTGAAGCAACACCTTAAATATCCCATGATACATCCATTATTTTCCATCTAATAAATGTGGAGTGAGTAACTACCACATGTTGGAATTTCCGAAGTGAACAGCACAGACAGAGTACCTATAATTAAGATAAAGTTCTAGCAAGAAAGAAAGGGATATTACATAAAGATATGTTTCTCTCTCTCTCTCTCTCTCTCTCATTCTCTCTCTCTTTCTCTTCCTTTCTTTTTCTTTTAGAACTAGAATCTTGTTCTGTTGCCTAGGTTGGAGTACACTGTCTCAGTCATGGCTTACTGCAGCCTCAAACTCCAGGGTGAAGCAATTCTCCCACCTTAGCCTCCTCAGTAGCTGGGAGAACAGGTGCACACCACTATTCCTGGCTACTATTTTTTTTTCCATTTTTTTTAGAGCCAGGATCTCATTACATTGCCCAGATTGGTCTAAAACTCCTGGGCTTAAGCAATCTTCCTGCCTCAGCTTCCCATGTAGAAAAATATGTTTCTTATACAGCTATGTTTGTGGGCTAAGATTATAGCCGCTATACATATTATTACATAAAAGTAATGAATTCACAGTTATGACAATCAGTGAAATTGGGTACTTTGATTGTATATAAAATGAGAACTTAGTATGAGATTAGAGAATACCTTCCTAAGGAATGGGAATTCTAACTCCCTAAGGAACAGGGAATTGTTTGAGCAAAGGCTTTGAGGAGGAAAAGCTTGACCACAAAACAAAATAAAACACAGCACAACAAAACAAACACATTGGGTTTGGAGCATACTGAGCCAAGTTACAAAGAAGCAAGGCTCGAGAGGTGAATGTGAACCAGATCCTGAAGGGACTTTTAGAACGTTTTAAAAGTTTTGATCTTTATCCTTAGAACAACAGGCTATATTTAAAGAATTCTAAGCAGGAAACTGACGTGATCAATTATACTGCTTTTCATGTTCCCTTCCAAACCCTGTAAATTTATTATTATTATTACATAAATTCCTTTCTATTTATAAAAAATGTAGCACTTTCTCTTAAAGTTGAAAAGGTTTTAAAAAATAGTACACTACAAATTTCCCTTCCACCATGTCTTGTGACCTTCTAGTTCCCCTTGTAAGAAGCAAACAGTATTACTAATATCTTGGCATCCTTCCAGAGATACTATCATTGTGGACTTCATTTTATAAAACATTTTTCTTACTGACAATATTAACATACATAAAGTAGAGATAATAGTATAATGAACATCCATGTACCCACCACATAACTTCACCAATTGTCAAATTAGAGCTAATTTTGCACCTCTATAACTCCACCTACTTTTTCATCAATGCTGTAATAAATTTCAGATATCATAAATTTTATCTGTAAATGTTTTAGAAATCATTTCTCAAAGGAGCCCCTTTTAAAACATAACATCAATATCATGATCACACTCCAGAAAACGCAAGTTCATTATTATAAAATTCCTAGTGTTTTACCCTTGGATCCCCATAAAAGCAGACTACAATGAAGGTTTGGATGCCATTGTACCTTACCTTGGGAGGTGATACAAAGAGGCACTTTAAGAGTGGAAGAAAGTGACCAAATGGAGAAATGAAAGTCAACAAACAGGTGTGCAAAGGGAGAGGTTCTGTTGGGCAGAAGCGGGACTGAATTCTACTGGAGATCATTGGAGACATTGTGTAGAATACGTATTAGAAGTTCAAGGAAACTGGAAATATCCTCTGATTGTTGCACCTCATAGGTTGCAGTGAGGTTGAGAGCTACTTCACTGGGTCTTCTACTCTGTTCCTAGGGCCAGAAAATGCCCTCAGACAGAAAAACTCAGGAGACTCTGGCAGACCCAAGAACTGTTTGCCTCTGACCTCTGGTATAGACTGAGGAATTTTCAGGGGGCATAGTCAGTATCTTACACATCACTCACTTTTCCCATAGTCTGTATTATTTTCACCTTTGTTTATTGAATTGGGGTCCAAAGAAGGTCCATGAACTGGAATTGTGCTGGTTAATAAGTCTAATTAAGTGTCTTCTGTAGATTTACCTGCTATTCTTCTTTTATTCTTGCATTTTTTGGTTATTGTTATAGAATCTAGTCTTTTTTTTTTTTCTGTAGAATTTGTCAGACTGTATAGTGGAGTTTCTCTCCATAATATGTTTACCATGTTTTGTTGGTTTCTGTGTTTCATGCACATTGCTAATTATCATATTTAAGTTTATTTTTTTTTCTTGCCAGATGACTTTGTAGGTAGTCGTATATTATTCCAATAGGACACATATAATTTCCAGTTTCCATTTTATCATTGTAATAGTAGTTGTGACTGAAAATCACTGAACAGATGCATTAATTCATTAGAGGTTACAGAAGGGTAATAGCCTAATTCTATCATTCTTTTTTCCATTATTAGTGTGAATACTTCTGTAAAGAGGAACTTGCCTTCATCAAGTATCTGGTTGCCCCAAGGTATAGTTCTTAGAGGTTAACTGCTTGGTTATTTTCTTTTATATTTGAGTTTTCAAAATAATGAGTTAGTCTTAAAATATTCCAAAGGTGATGACTGATTTTGTGTGTGTGTATCATGAACTCCTAGACTTAAATAGTTTAATATTTTTCAATGCACACAGTTCTTATCCTTATTCGTGCTCACATTGTCTCATCTTCAACCTATTTTGTGATCTGAACTGAGTAACTAAGTACCTGTTCAAGTTGATGCCCACATTCTTTTTTTTTTTAGACAGAATCTCACTCTGTTTCCCAGGCTGGAGTGCAGTGGTACGATCTCAGCTCACTGCAACCTCCACCTCCTGAGTTCAAATGATTCTCCTGCCTCAGCCTCCTGAGTAGCTGAGATAACAGGTGCGTGCCACCACACCTGACTAATTTTTGTATTTTTAGTAGAGATGGGGTTTTGCCATATTGACCAGGCTGGTCTTGAACTCCTGACCTCAAGTGATTCACCTGCCTCGGCCTCGCAAAGTGTTAGGATTACAGGCATGAGCCATCAAGCCTGGCCAGCGCCCAAGTTCTTTTGACACAGGGTAGTCATCTCAGAGTGTTTCCTTATTTTCTGGTATAGAAATGCTTGTCTCGTTTCCTTATGACCCCACCCACTTTCCTAGATATACGCTCTTTGATTATTTTGGAAATCATCCAAGACATATTTTCTAGACTGGTAACAGCTACTTTCTCAAGGAACCCTGGTTCTTCTTTTGTTCATGTTGCCATGCCAAGACTAAAGTGGGCACTAGGGAAGTTGTCTACTACTTGGTCACTCATTGTCATTAGGCCTTTCTCAGTCATTAGGACTTTCTGACAGAGCCAGAAGATGTACAATTTTAAAAAATAAAATGAATTATGAATTTATACTGACACTTTCCATTAGAAATCAGAACTACAAAGATATTACTTAACATCATGGATCTTATATCAGTATTTCTTTTATTCCATGCCCCAAATCTTAGTTCTAAATAACATCAATATAATTCCTCATTTGCTTTGTTTCACACTATACACACAACAGCCTCATAATAATAATACATTACCAACAATGGTATGATTACTGAGCTCAGCTACAGTTTTTTGTTTTACAGCTTTTTGTTCCCCTTTGGATCTATTGTGCTGTGGATGTGCAATCGAGTTACTAGGTTTTAAAGTCCCTTGTAATATTTACTGTCTGGGGGTTATGTTAAAAATTGAATTATACAATTATCACTATTTAATTCTTTTTTTATTTCTAGAAACATTTTTAAAATTTTAATTTTGTTTTATAATTATATATGTACATGATTTGAAAATCTGATTTATAAAACAAGATATATTCAAACAATTTTGGGTTAAAATGTTCATTTTACTTTATTCTGACCTAGGCAACCTTACCAATATAAGCAGATACATAAAAATGTATGTATGAACAGATATATGTGTGTATGAATATGTGTGTGTGTGTGTATATATATATGTAAGAATATATATATCTATATATATAATCTGTATTTATATTTTCTTCCTCCTTAGATGGGTGATAGTACTTTTGAGAATGTTTTTCTCATTGATATTTGGTACAATACGTAGGAAGACAACCTGTCATGCCAGAAGCTACTGTAGAGTAAGAGTCAGGAATATATGGATGTGCGGTATCTGATAACAGAAACCTGAACTTCAACACAGAATAGTGGATGTTTGTGTTTTCTCATGCCTTTTTCTAATGAAATTCTTAATTGCTATTTACTTGCTCTTCTTTGTTTGTGGATGGTTTTGCCAGATAAAAATGATTCTTTGATGTGCCTGAGTTAAAGATTACTCTTTTGAATTCTGATAGCATTTCATACAAGTTATTATAAGAATAGGCTAGGCCGGGCGCGGTGGCTCAAGCCTGTAATCCCAGCACTTTGGGAGGCCGAGACGGGCGGATCACGAGGTCAGGAGATCGAGACCATCCCAACATGGGCTAACATGGTGAAACCCCGTCTCCACTAAAAAAATACAAAAAACTAGCTGGGCGAGGTGGCGGGCGCCGGTAGTCTCAGCTACTCGGGAGGCTGAGGCAGGAGAATGGCGTGAACCCGGGAGGCGGAGCTTGCAGTGAGCTGAGATCCGGCCACTGCACTCCAGCCTGGGCGACACAGCGAGACTCCGTCTCAAAAAAAAAAAAAAAAAAAAAAAAGAATAGGCTACAAAATTTCCATTTGCACACACATCCCTTGTGCTACATGCACACTTCACGAAAGAAGACCTTGGCTTCCCAATGTATTAGCAATTTAGAAGTACGCTTTGTTCTTTTGTTATTTTCAATTTAAGGTGTTACTTTTTGCATTTAACAGAGTCTGGAATAAGTGTAACTGGATTAGTCAATTTTACTATAGATTACTGTTCAATTTAAGTCAGTTTTCTTTTGCCTGTGCTCTGGAATTAACATAATGAAGTCAGATCTGGCGGTGAAAGGAAAACAAAGGCCATTTTCCAGGTTATATATGTACTTTTTTATTTTTGAAACACACAATGTTTCAATTCTGTCATGAAAATTAGTGCTTTCTTATCACCTGAAACAAAATAGAATTTTGGGTTCTTTTTTATCACACAGTCTGGGAAATGAAGTTGACTTTAACCAGAAGAAGCTAGTACATGCCAATGAACTTTACTTAATTCAACAATAAACATTTTTAAAACAGGTGGGTTTTTTAATGATGAAGACATAAGAAGAGAACCTTGGATGGAAGTTTAAGCAGCTTCCATGAGTGGACACTATGTGGTATTTAATTGGGGTGGCTATATTGCAATGTGTAAATTGCCACACTTGAATTGAAGCATGGATACTTTATGAAGCCTTGGATAAACATACACCTAATTACATACATAAGCCTTTTAAAAATAATACAATAAAAAATAATTTTGTTGTTAAAATACCATTTCAAAAATCAAAATCATTTAATTCAACATTACTTTAACAAACTACCAAAAATTGAAACATAAGAAACAAAAAAATTAGGAGGCAAATACTACTTACTAAAAAAGATTCATTTCTGTCTTCATTTAATACAGTCATGCATCAGTTAACGACAGGGATATGTTCTGAGAAATGCATCATTGTATGAACATCACAGAGTGTACTTCTCCTAACCTAGATGGTATGGTCTACTGCACACCCAGGCCACATGGATTAGCCTATTGCTCCTAGGCTACAAATCTGTCCAATATGGTACTGTACTAAATGAACACTCTAGGCAGCTGGAACACAATGGTAAGCATTTGTATTTCTAGACATATCTAAACACAGGAAAGGTAATGCGTTGTGCTTTGATGGTTATGATGTCACTAAGTGATATAAATTTTTCAGGTCCGTTGTAATTTTATGGACCCATCATCATATATGTGATCAGTCTTTGACCAAAATGTTGTTATGCAGAACAAAATGTGTCAAGCTTCCCTAATATTGTCCAAATTTAGTCAATTTACCAATATTTTCTTTAGCTGCAGCATTACACATGGCTGTTAAGTAAAAGTGGATATATTAATGATGATACGTTTTACAGCTTTTTCCACATGAGATCACTGATGACCTTGGGAAATCAATTGCAAATATTTCTGTGATAAGTAGAAGATGGGGAAGAAGTGGAGAAATCTGATGTAATTTACTCATGCTTTTATTAAAATAATATTTATTACTCTTTTAAGAAGTCTGTACGTGGAACGGAAGTAGCATGGTAATGTGAAGATACAAGATAAAATGACAATTTTCTGGTAAATTTTTTGTAACTGGAATGGAACTTATTTTAGTTTCAAGAATTAAAATGTAGTCTTTTAAAATTTTGAAAAATAAATGTAAATTTTTATGGGTAATATTTTCATTTTGGAACAAAAAAGATAAAGGTGGAATGTTATTCTTTAAGGCAAGCCCTATTTCCCCTGGGTTTTGCTGTTGGCTTCCAACAGGAAACCATGTATATCAATTTTTTGTATACTTTTCCTGGCTTTTCTTTATGCAAATATAAGGAAATATGAATATATGCCATCCACTATGTTTACTATTTACCTTAGAAGAATTGTTTATGCCTGCTATTTTTAAAGTTTGTATTTTCTGGTGATTTCCACTATAATCACACTTCTATCTATTTGTTTCCCACTATGAGCATTCAAAAACTAATTTATATCTTCTTACATTCTTTATCCATTTCCCTCTCAACCCAGTATAGCTCCCTCTCAAATGTACTCAATGGTATTTTTCCTTAGGGGTTACCATTGTACTCTTAAATATGCTTATATTTCTATACAATTTGATTTGCCAGCTTTAACTGCTCTTTTGGCCTCTAGCTACTTAAGAGGAGACATAAGTATATTAGTCTGCTCTCATGCTGCTAATAAAGACATATCCAAGACTGGGTAATTTATAAAGGAAAGAGGTTTAATTGACTTACAGTTCCACATGGCTCGGGAGGCCTCACAATCATGACTGAAGACCAACGAGGAGTAAAGTCATGTCTTACATGGTGGCAGGCAAGAGGGTTTGTGCAGGGAACTCCCATTTATAAAACAGTCAGATCTCATGAGGCTTATTCACTACTATAAGAACAGTATGGGGAAAACTGCCCCCATGATTCAATTATCTCCACCTGGCCTAGCTCTTGACACATGAGGATTATTGCAATCCAAGGTGAGATTTGGGTGGGGACACAACCAATCCACATCAATAAACATGTTTACTTTACATGTAGCCTCCCATGTCTTCTCCCACTTTTCATTTTGTTAATGGTTTTATTTCCATGTCATCAAGCCACCTTGTATTTCCATATCTTCTGGTACCCTTATGCCCCACTTTTTTTTTTTTTTTTTTTTTTTTTTTTTTTTTTTGTGGAGCAAGATTTATCTTTTTCTTTCCATTTTTTTTTTTTTTTGCCAAACTTTCCCCAGTTATTTCTTAGTTGGGCAGAATTCTGATAACCCTTTCGTCAAGTAGAGAAGAAGTTTTCTCTGCCTTTTTCCATTTTAAACTATTTCTCTGTAGTTTTAATCAACGGCTTTGTATATGTTATATGCTTAAAGGATAGCTTGGCTAGATAGAAAATCCTTGACTCAGATTCTTTTTACCTGTAGTATTTCTTAGGTGCTGCTTCACTGTCTTCTGACATTGGATATTGTGGTAGAGAGAGGAGTCTGATGTTAGCTGGATCATATGGAATTTTGTTTTCATAGAAGTGATTTATTTTTTTAATCCCACATCTGGAGAGTCTTCCATTATATTTAACATCCAACAACTTTACTAGAATGCATCGTGAAGTTGACTGCTCCAGTCAAGTTTCCTGGGACAAAATGTAGACTCAAAGCTTCTCTATTTCCAGAAAAAAAAATTCTTGAATTGTATTTTAAAATATTTGTCTTTGTTGTGGGATTTTAAGAAATCCAAATAAGAGCCATGTGTGGTAATGCATACCTGTAACCCCAGTTACTCAGGAGGCTAAGACATGAAGGTTACTTGAGTCCAGGAGCTCAAGGATGTAGTGTTCTATGATGGCACTACTGGTAGCCACAGCATCTATTCTCCTAGTACTCTTTCCAATAGTCTTCATTTCTGCAATCCTTTCACCCTCCTTCTCTTTTCCTGAGTTTGGTCAGCTCATGTTTCACATTTCTGTATTGTGCCACCATTTTCCCTCTGAGCTCTTATTTTTCTACTTTGTGGTCTTCTTTCTTGCAGTGATTGCTTCATAACTCATTTTAATGGTGTGATCTTTGGCTAAATCTTCAGCAACAACTTGGCAATATTTTTCTGCTTCTTTCCTCCTGTTGGAAAGTTTTATTGCTTTTGTACACATTTTAATGGTACTTTTGTGTGGACTCAGTGCCACTGTTCTTTTATGACTCAAAGTTAAATAGATTAGATTTTTCCTGACCAGCTATTCGCAAGATTTTTCCATGGTAGGTGGGATGGGGGATGTATGGCGCACAGAAAAGGAGTTACAGCTTCAAGGGTTCTATCTTCTGCGGCCAGAGAAATAGACTATTCAGTGAAAGTATGACACTTCTGTGTGCTTCTCCACATGGCTTCTCGACAGGCATCCTCCTTTTTTCAAAATTAACTTGGCCCAGGAGGGTTTCTGCTACCAGTTCTGGTCTCATGGTGGCTATTTCTATGAAGCTTATTTCACGGCTATTTCACAAAACACTTTTTAACATCAGCTGTGCTCCCCAGCCCCTCTTGTCACTTTTCTTGGCATCTCTATTCATCGAGGTTTCTGGATAATCTCCGTTCTGTTCTCAGTAGCTCCCATTTTGGTTTCTGTACCTTAGGATTGTCCTCTGTCATCAGGAAATACATTTTTGTCAGTGCTTCCTGGGATCTCCCACACTGAGATCCCTTTGCATTTTGCCTACTGCTCACTGCTGCTCTGGTCAACGCCCTTACAGCTCTGCCCTATGCCTGGTAGCTCTCTGTTTTCTTGTTCCACTTTAAGTGTTTGTGCCTTTTTGAAAGCACCTACACCCACCTCATTATTTATTTCTAATGTTTCCTGCAGGAAGAGGGGAGATTCTGATTTAAATTCTTGCTATTATATACTAGGATGATTTTTGTTAGTTTTTTTAAAAAATTATTATTTCATAAAGTGAAAATTGAACAAAGTGAAAAAACAGAAGGGAAAAAGGGAATGAAAAGCCAGGAAAAAATATTAAGAAGAAATATAAAGAAGTGAGTTCTTAATTATACATCAACAAATTGGATAAACTAGAAAAAATGGATAAATTCCTAAAAACACATAACCTACCATGACTGAATCATAGAGAAAAAGAAAATCTGAACAGACCAAAAACAGGTAAGGAGACTAAATAAAATGTCGTTCATCAACGAAAAGCCAGGGACTTCATGGCTTCACTGATGAGTTCTACCAAACATTCGAAGAATTAACACCAATCCTTGAATGGGGAAATACTTCGAAACTCATTTTATTAAGCCAGAATTACTCTGATACCAAAGCCATTCAACCACTCTGTAAGAAAAAAAAATTACAGGCCAATGTCCCTGAAGAACATTGATAAAAAATCCTCGAGAAAATACAAGAAAACTAAATTTAACAGCACATTAAAAGCACATTATTTTCAAGTGGAATTTATTCCTGGGATGCAAGGATAGTTCAACACACACCAATAAATGTGATATATTATATGAACAAAATGAAGAAAAAAATTACATAATCATCTCAACAGATGCAGAAAAAACATTTGACAAAATTCAGTCAAATAGATACAGACTGAATGAGCCTTAACATAATAAAGGCCGTATAAGACAACCCACAGGTAATATCATAATCAATGGCTTTTCCTCTGAGATTAGGAACATAACAAAGGTGTTACTCTCACCACTCATTCAACATAGTACTGAAGTCCTAACTATAGCAATTAATCAAGAGAAAGAAAGAGAAGGCACCAAATTGAAAAGGAAGAAGTAATATTGTCTCTGTTTGCAAAGAACATGATCTTATACATAGAAAATCCTAAAGACTCCACCAAAAAGCCATTAGAACTAATAAATGAGTTCAGTAAAATTGCAGTTTACAAAATTAACATAAAAAGATTGTCGTATTTCTATAAAATAACAAAAAAACTATCCCCCAAATTAAGAAAACAATTATTTACAATAGCATCAAAAACAATAAAATTCTTAGGAATATGTTTAACCAAAGAAGTGAAAGATCTACATACGAAAAATTATAACACACTTATAAAATAAATTGTATATGATGCAAATAAATGGAGAGATATCCCAGGTTCATTGATTGGGTAGTATGGACATTTTCACACTATTAATTATTCCAAAGCAATTTATAGATTCAGTATGATCCCTACCAAAAGTTCTAATGACATTTTCCACAAAAATAGAAAAAGCAATTCTAACATTTATATAGAACCATGAAAGACTCTGAATAACCAAAGCAGTTTTGAGCAAAAAGAATAAAGCATAAGTTATCACACTAATTGTTTTCAAAATATACTCCAAGGCTAGTAATCATGACAACATGGCACTAGCATAAAAGTAGACATACAGGCTAATGGAAAAGAATAACAGAGTCCAGAAATAAATCCGTGTATTAATAGTCAGTTGATCTTTGATAAGGGTGCCAAGAATACACAATGGGGAAAAGCAGTCTCTTCAATAAATGCCATCGGAAAAACTGGGTATTCATATGCAGAAGAATGAAATTGAATCCCTATCATATATTATATACTAAAATAAACTTAAAATGTATTGAAGACTTAAAAGTAAGACCTGAAACTGTGAAAATACTAGAATAAAATATAGAAAAAATATTCTTGACATTGGTCTGGGTCATGATTTCTTTTGATATGACCCCAAAACCGCAGGCAATGAAAGCAGAAATATACAAATAGGATTGCATCACACTAAATATTTCTGCATAGCAAAGGAAACAAGAGTAACGAGACAACCTATGAGATGGGTGAAAACATTTGCAAACCATAATCTGATAAGGGATTCATATTCAAAATATATTGTGAACTAAGACAACTCAATAACAAGAAAATATGTTTCTGATTAAAAAAAATGGGTAAAGGATCTGAATAGGTATTTCTTCAAAGAAAACATACAAATGCCAATTGGTAGACGAAAAGATATTCAGCACCACCAGTCATCAGGAAAATGCAAATTGAACCACAAGGAGATATAACTTCATTTCTGTTACAATGGCTATTATCAGAAAGACAAAAGATAAGAGTTGAAAGAATGTCAAGAAAAGGAAGCCCTTCTACATTGTTAGTGGGAATGTAAATTAGTACAGTTATTATGGAAAACATTATGTAGGCTCCTCAAAAAATGAAATTAGAGCTACCATATGATTCAGCAATCCCATTTCTAAGTATATATGTGAAGAAAATTAGATCAATACCTTGAAGAGATATCTGTATGCCCATGTTAATCGCAGCATTATTCACAATAGCCAAGACATGGGATCAATCTCAACGCCCATTGATGAATAAATGAGTAATGAAAATGTCACACACACACACACACACACACACACACGCACAATGGAATATTACTCAGCCTTTAAAAAAGAAGGAAATCAAGTTGTTTGCAGCAACATGGATAAACCTTGAAAGGACTATGCTAAGTGCAATGAGCCAGGCACAGAAAGACAAACACTGCATAATCTCATCTATATGTGGAATCTACTATAGTCAAACTTATGGAAGCAGAGAGTAGAATAGTGTCTGTCAGGGACTGGGAGCCGGGGGTGATGGAGGGATGCTGGTCAAAGGGTATAAAGTTTCAGTTAGGCAGGGTGAGTATGTTCATTTAAACTACAGCATAGTGACTATAGTTAATAAGACTGTATTACATAGTTGATATTTGCTAAAACAGTGAGTCTTACATGTTCTCACCAAACATATGCACACAGAGAAACTATGTGAAGCAATAGTTATGTTAATTAGTTTGATTGTGCTAAACATTTCTCTCTCTGTATATGTGTGTGTGTATGTATACACACACATCAGAACACCATATCATATGTGATAAGTATATCCACTTTTTATTTGTCAACTATGCCTCAATAAAGCTGCAAGAAAAAGAAGCAAGTTCTTGCAAGATGCAAAAGACTGTAGTGTCAATAATATACATCCTCCAAGACAGAAAGGAAAAGAGAATAGGGTAACACACAAAGGAATGCTAAGATGATAAGAAACATTTGTTTTCAGGTGAAGGGTAAATGAGATTAGGAATTAATGCTAGATGAACTGGAATTTCTCTACACGGTGAAGATAAAAATCACTCCTTGAAAGTTAGAGATCTGGAGGTAGCAGTGAACACTGCAAAGGAAATTTGGAATCACCTGCTATGGAATATTAAAGAAGGAGTTAGAAAATGATTTAAAAAAAAGTTTTCTAGGAAGTCTAATTGAGTTTGGATAGATAATTTAGGAGATAACAGAAAACTAATGTCTTAGGCCGAGTGGGGTGGCTCACACCTGTAATCCCAAAACTTTGAGAGACCAAGGCGGGAGGATTCCTTGAGCCCAGGAGTTTGAGACCAGCCTGGGCAACATAGTGAAACCTTATCTCCACAAAAATTTACAAAATTAAATCAGCCTGGTGGTACGCGCTTCTACTTCCAGCTACTTGGAGGCTGAGAAAAGAGGATTACTTGAACCTGGGAAATTGAGGCTGCAGTGAGCTATAATTGCATCAATGCACTGCACCCTGGGTGACAGAGTGAGACCCTGTCTCCAAAATAAATAAATAAGTATAAATGAAAAGAAAACAAATTTTCTTGACTTTTCTCCCCATGCTCAGCAGCTGGGAGTTAACACATCTGGGGTAATAGGAAGGATGAAAGGGTCAGGATTAGAATTTGTATAATGGAAATTGCAGAAGTTCATGGGGTGGAAAGTTTCTACAATGCTCATAAAGATTATGCTGAAACGGTAACCATGAGGTCTGTCACTGTCTTAGAGTATGAGCTTTAACCTAAAGCATTCTCTATTAACTACAAGCCATTCATGGTTCTGTTCAAACATACTCACAGAATTGTAAAGAAAGCTTTATACAAAGTAAGGACAGAGGAATTTCCCTGGTTATTTTTCATAGTTGTAACCATCCACTTGGGTATTATCTAAAGTCTAAAATTCTTCATAAACTATCATGCCCACAATATTCAATTCATTATTTTGTCAAGTACTCTGATTTATCTCAATATGAAAATATTTTCAGGTATGTAAAACCCAGTGAAAACATCTTAGATAAAAAACCCACTTCATTTGCAAAGCATATTTTTTAGCCCTTTATAATTTAAGCAATTCAATCTCATTTAATATGAATAAGACCAAAGTTTTCTATGTCACTGAATTTTGTTTATAATTCAAGTTTGGGCTGTGTTGGGAGTGTGTGAGCTCTATATGAATGTGCATGTATGTTTATATCAGAAATTTCTAAAGTAGCCTTTTTGTTCATTCACAAAAGTGCACAAGGCTTCATTCAATAATATATATCTCACATAAACTGGAATGAATGCTTTAGCTTTGTGGTCCTAAAATACCCCAAACAAGACAAAGCTATGTCAACATATGCCTAAATCGTAAACTAACTCTGGGCATGTATAAGTAGAATATTTTAAAAAGAACCAGAACAGACATTGAAAAACAGACAAAATCCCAGAGAAAAACTTCTGACCAAAGCAGAAAATAATAGCAGGTGTTGCATTTTCAGTAGGTACAAAGCTGGAATTCTGGTCATAAGGGTATAATCAAACTCAAGCTCTTGAATTATTGGACTTGGTTATTTAAAGAAGTGGCATAATTCCTTATAATACTTTACTTGTTCTGAAAGAGAGAAATTATCCCTATTTGATACTCCCTTGACTTAATTGTGTCACGATCCAGGTTCAGGGGAAGAAACTCTAATCATTAACTATTGTTCACTTCTAATTTTAAGTAGCTCTGACATATGGAAAGCAAGAGTTCAAATCCATCTTTTCCCAAATGAGTGTCACTTCTATGACAAATTTTCATAACACAAGGTCTGCCCTTACTCATATTGACTTATTAGTGCACAGAAAAGTTTTCAAAATACATCAACTTTTGGTTCTTAAGGGAAATTTTAAAGAAAACCTTATAATAGATGCTTGACAAGTAATAGACACATAAGCACACACAAAAAAGACAAGCTATTGACTCCTGGCTGTTTTGATTTTTGTTTGTTATTGTTGTCTTCTCTTAAACCTGGCTAGAAAACTCTTAAAGAGGGTAAGGATTCTGATTTAAATTTTGGAGCACATAACTTTTTCCTATTCTTTATAAGTTAATAGTTCTGCAAGTACTTGTTGTGGAAGATTGTCTAGCATGTTTGAAATGAGGAGGGATACGTAGCAAAAGTGGTAGCATTAAAAGGAAATCAGTAATATTTTATAGTTGCTTAAGAAAACAAAGGAAATCAAATCAACAGTAATTTCTGCCTCTCAGAGAGGCAATTTAGCAGCTTGACTGTATGGGAAATTGTGGGTTTAGGGGGAAATATTTCAGAGTCAAACATTACAGGAAAGTTATCCAAGGTGGTCTTCAAAACATCTTATATACTATTTTACACCGCACTGCATAGTTTAAAACAGAGATTGTTAAGTACAAAAAGCTACAGAGCCGCTATAGGAGAAAGTGGGATAGAGAAATTATACTTAAACACATAAGATGTGGAGAAAGAAAGAATCTGGGAACGTTATAAAATAATTATTTATGTACCCACTTTCTTCTTTCTTTGTACTTCTCATCCAGTTTAGATTGCTTTTACACTTGCATGAGCCATAGTAAATATCTGTTCAATAAATGAATGCCCTAATCAAAACCACCAGCCCTTCTACAATGTAAAGAAATAATTTTTTAAAAATGGAAGAAGAGACTCAGCGTGGTGGCTCACGCCCGTAATCCCAGGATTTTGGGAGGCCGAGGCAGGTGGATCATGAGGTCAGGAGTTTGAGACCGGCCTGATCAACATGGTGAAACCCCGCCTCTACTAAAAATAAAAAAATTGTGGTGGTCCGCACCTGTAATCCCAGCTACTCAGGAGGCTGGGGCAGAATTGCTTGAACCTGAGAGGCGGCGATTGCAGTGAGCCGAGATTGCGCCATTGCGCTCCAGCCTGGGTGACAGGGTGAGACTCTGTCTCAAAATAAATAAATAAATAAATAAATAAACAAACAAACAAACAAACAAATAAGGAATAAGACAGGCATGACAAGGCAGATGTTAGATCAGTGTATCACCTGAACATGGTGGTTACAAGTATAGACTCTGGAGTTAGGACCACCTAGGTTCAAATCCTGATTTTACCACCTCTTGCTCTCTGTCACTAGGCAAGTCGTGACAACTCTTTTAACCTTGATTTCCTCATCTGCATAATGGAGCTAACAATGCCATTTACTTTATGCAGTCATTATAAAGATTTAAAGTTATAAGTCATGTTTTAAGTACTTAGCAAAATATTGACATATAATAAAGACAAAAATAAATATCAACTTTCATGATTACATTATTAACAAAACCTTATGGTGAAATAAGCCATCTTACATTAGATGCAGCACCTCATACCTCATTAATTCAAAATCATGTAAATCCTAAACTACCTCATCAATTTTTACCTCTTCCAGGAGATAAATAATAAAAATATGTGAGCAAAATAAATAATAAAGATAGAAGTACATTTACATGTTCTATGTTTTTAAAAAGTTGGTGAAAATAGAGATTATTTGGGGGTTCCCTTGACCACTTAGAGTAAAACAACCATGGGAAAAGGAGTTGGGCTGATGACCATCTGGGAATTCACTGAAAGAGGCACCATGGTTCTGATAAAAGTGGCCCATAGGACTTAGGAAGGGAAACTCTTGAGTGTTAATGATGGCTGAGATTACATGTCAGGGGACATTAAGTAAAAAGAGAAAAGGAAAACAATGTCTTCTTTTCCTTAGGCAACTGAAACCTAGTTAGGTGAATAAAGGTGGAAGGGTAGATATAAAATGATAGGTTTGGGTCCAGCTTCTTCCACCTACTGCTCTGATTTAGCTTGTTCTTATTCCAATCAAAAGTTACTTTAAAGTTCTATGAGCACAGACTCTCAACCACTAGCCTGTGAAAGCTCGTCATCCCAGTGGGAATAGAAATGCAAGACTTCACTTGTCCTATCAGACCTAGATATTGCAACTCCTGTGGGATATTGATATTGACATAAGATTAGTGGTATGTGAGAAGATCCATTCTACGGAAACCACATGCTACCAGAATGCGAGGAAATCACTCTTGCAGGTCCAGAAAATGTCACTAACCTAGCAGGGGGTATCTTTCTATGGGAAATCAGCCATTTGAGCTTGCAAAAATTACCCAGACAAAATGCCTCTCAGCAGTTGAACAACATAAAAAATGTACAAACTTGGATATGATGCTGCAACGAGAGACTCAATTATTTCTATCTCACTACCTTCCTCTAGATGCAGAATGGTGCATGTTATGGACTGAAGATTTGAGTCACCCCAAAAATCATATTGAAGCTCCAACCCCCATGTGACTGTATTTGTAGAGATAGGGCCTTTGAGGGGGTGACAGGTTAAATGAGGTCATTAGGGAAGTGTCCTGATCCAATAAGGCTGGTATTCTTATAAAAAGAGAGAGACACCAGAGTTAGCTCTCTCTCTGCAGTATGTGAGGACACTGCAAGAAGGTGGCTGTCTGCAAGCCAGGAAGAGAACCCTCACCAGGAACCCAATCAGTTGACACTTTGATCTTGAATTTTTACTCTCCAGAACTATGAGAAATACATTCTTGTAGTTTTAGCCACCCAGTCTGTGGTATTCTTTTTTATGGCAACCCACACTGACCAAGAAACTAAAGGAATGAGAACATAGACCTAGGTTCAAATTCTGAGTTTATAATTTAAAATCCCTGTGACATTGGAAAAGACACATAATCCTTCTATATCTATTTCTTTATCTGTAAAATTGAGCTAATAATCTCTTTTTTTATAAGGTCTTGAAAAGATTAGCTAAGATAATGTTTGTAAAACACATGGTCAGAGGATACATTTGTTTATTGTTTTACGTTTCTACCAAAAACCACCTCTCACACATCTATCTGACAGTGGGGGCAGCACAATGAACAAGCAAGACCCAGTCCATGTACACAGGTAGCTCATTCTGTACTTTGGGGAGAAATGTTCATTCTTTGCATTAATCCTAAAATAATTTTATGAATGTGTCTCATGTAATGGGCAAACTCCCAGAAATTGTATGCAACATTTTACGTGTATGAGAACTTTGCTTGGAAAGAGACCAGCCCTTTCAATCAAGTCTCAGAAATGAGTGTGACCCCAAAAATGTGAGGAACCAATCACTGTCTAACCTATTAAATGTGGATAATAATGTTATCTAGCCCAGAGTGTGATGATGATAATCAGCTAAGACAGCTTATGTAACTCTTCCTTTCTGTCCTTAATATCCAAAAAGGACTGCATTGCTTCATTGCCCAAAGAATCTGCTCTTCCTGGAAGCCAATTAGGAATAAATTAGGAACAGACTCTGTGCCCAGGAAATGGTATAAATGTCATCTTTTATCATTTCCCTTGGGTCTCCATTCAATCAGTGACAAGTTAAACTCCCACAGGCTCACAGTTAGGTAGCTCTGTGCACCTGACTCTTCTTCCTTCTGCCCCCAATTGAGACTGCCCTTATCCTTTTCTACTCCTTTTCACAAAGTTTTCACTTCATCTCTCTCTTTTTCACCTGCAATGGGAACTCTCATCTCTTGCACTGGATATTCGTTCTCCCTAGAGTGGAGCTTTTTAAAAACATTTTTTTAATTTTAATTTTTTTGTGGGTATATAATAGGTGTATATATTTATGTGGTTCCTGAGATGTTTTGAAATAGATATTGATATGGTTTGGCTTTGTGTCCCCACCCAAATCTCACCTTGAGTTGTAATAATCCCCACGTATCAAGGGCAGGACCATGGGAGAAACCATCCCCCACCACCATGATTTGATTATTTTCAGCTGAAGATAATTGAGTAATGGGGGTTGCCTGTGATTCAGTTATTTTCAGGTGGAGATAATAGAATCATGGGGGTGATTTCCCCCATGCTGTTCTCATGATAGTGAGTGAGTTCTCACATGATCTGATGGTTTTATAAGGGGCTTCCCCTTTCGCTGAGCACTCACTTCTCCTTCCTGCTGCCATCTGCCATGTGAAGAAGGACATATTTGCTTCCCCTTCTGCCATGATTGCAAGTTTCCTGAGGCCTCCCCATTTATGCTGAACTGTTAGTCAATTAAGCCTCTTTCCTTTATAAATTACCCAGTCTTGGGTTTGTCTTTATTAGCATAGTCAGAACAGACTAATACAGGTATGTAATGTGAAATAATCACATCATAGAGAATGGGGTATCCATCCCACAAGCATTTATCTTTTGCATTACAAACTATTGAATTACATACTTTTGGTTATTTAAAATGTACAATTAAGTTATTATTGACTGTGGTCACCATGTTGTGCTATCAAATGGTAGGTCTTATTAATTCTTTCTAACTACGTTTTGTATTCATTAACTATCCTTACCTCCCCAACCCCAGCCCCCCATTGCCCTTCCTAGCCTCTGGTAACCATTGTTCTACTTTCTATCTCCATGAGTTCAATTGTTTTGATTTTTAGATCCCACAGATAAGTGAGAACATGTGATGTTTGCCTTCGTGAGCCTGGTTTCTTTCAGTTAATGTTAAATTATTGAGTGGAGCATTTTTGAGGCAATGGAAAGTTGCTCTTGCCACTATTGTTTCATCTCTCAAACACTCCTCTTCTTTTAGAGATGAGGAAAAAGAAAAGTGAAACAGGAAAGAAAATCCAGTGATTTTACAAAGATTGAAAAACTTAATAAAATGCAAAGTAAAATAGTAAACATCAACATCATCATGGATAATTCTCACTAAGGGCTTATTGCATTGTAGGCATTGGGATAAGTGTCATCTGTGGATCAGTTCATTTAATCATTATGAAAATTCTATGAGATGAAAATATTATTCTCATTTTAGAAATGAGAAATGCAGGCTTACAGAGGACAGGTAATTTGAGGGATGGGTGGAAGTGCTCAGCTGAGCACAAGCAGACAGAACAGAGTATGGAAATTGATCTCTTACTAGCAAACCAACACTATCCACTCATCTAAGTCTCAGTTATTATTTTCAGGCCTTTAAAAATTTACCTTTAGACTTATTTAGAACATATGTAATATAAAATATATTATTGATATATCAGGCAGATTATTAAGAAATTGGGTTTGTGCATGTTAACGGCTTTAGTGGCAAACAGAAAGATCTAATTTGAAAATTTTATGGCTGGTTTATGATTCAGAAACATTTACCATTGGTCCAGTATTTTTTGCAAGAATGATAAGGATATGAGGAAAACCATATGAGTGTCAGCGTAGTGATGGTCACCAAGTTCTACCAACTAGAGGCAGGGAGTTGACACTTACCATTTACAATGTGAAGTGTGTTTACCTTGACTGAAAACATTTCAGTTGACTTGGACTTGCTCATTTCTTTGGATTAATCAGGCATGGAAATTTTGTTTCCTCTGAGCTAATCAGAATATTGAGACCTGCTAAGGAATCATGAGGAATAAAAGGCTCCATGTTGTCTTGACCTTTGTCAAATTCTGAAGGTTTTGGTAACCTGCCCCCTTTTGCCATTAACCTGCTTCTTTCTGTGTAGAAATAGCCTGCACTATGATATGTCCTTAAATCCATGAGAAAACCGAAATCAACTGTATGTGTTTTACGAACCACCGTCCCAGGAACACTGTATACCTCTGATCACCAAGAAGCTGAATTATTTAAGACTTATGGGATGTGTGTGACAGAAGGGGCTCAATGCCACCACTGAATGAGGAAAGGCTGGGCTGGTCATATTTCTCGCAGTTGGAACTTCCTCTTGAAGGTTGCAGAGTCCTTTTTAGTAGAAGGGACACATTAATCAACCATCCAAATGAAAAATAAATGTCACTGAATCTAGATTACACTAAGGTACAGGGGAAATTCTGACTAATGAAGTACAATTAAACACTAGAAAAATAACTTGAAGTGGATGTATCAGTTCTTTCTCTGTGTTTGACAACACACCCACAGAGATCAGGGGCAGGGGTGTTTATTAATATTGGTGGATTTCCTTAATACAGCATAAGCAAGATATCCTCCTTATTAGCTATGGAGTGAAGAGCTTTGTCAGGTTTTCCACAGCAGGGAGTAATATCAAAATTTGTCTCAGTGATGATAATGGTGACAGATGTCCCTTACTAAGTAGTGTTTCTGGGTGAAGAGGGGTTATTACTGTCATTATTATTTTTTCATAGAGCGATTATCACAAACTTGGTGCCATATGGGGTGGTAACTTAGTCCCAGTCCTGCCAGGGCCAAGCATGATTTTGCACGGATTGAACTGAATGGGAATTCTCTCTAAGTTAGTTCAAGCCAGCAAATAGCTTTGATGCATTTCGAGCTGACAATGTGGTTTTCAACTGTTCTCCATGATGCCTCAGAGCCACGTCAGATATTTGTCATATGCCAACCCCAGTGGGGACAGGCTGACTTTGGTCTCTTTATTTCTTCCTTTGGGAAGCTCAAAATTCAATCCCCCTGGAATATTTTCTGAGAATTCAAATCTATGTTGGCATGAGGGGAAGGGCAACAGATAAGGAGCAGACATTACCATGGGTCCCCTAAATTAAAGGAAGCATCTGGCCTTTCAATGTTAGAAACTTAAAACATTGGGCATAAGATAATAACAGATAACATATATTAGATGCTTGTGTTGCAGACATTATTATAAGAATGTTACAGACGTTGTTTCATTTAACCTACAATCCCATATAGAAAGCACTATTATTGTTTCCATCACACATACAAAGTTTTGAGAGGTGGTTGGTTAAATAACCCACCTATACTGCCACCGCTGATAATCTGCAGAGACAGCGTTTGAATTGAAGCATTCTGGCTGTTTCCAGAGCCCACCAGACAATCTGTAGTTTCTGGAAGCTTCAAAAATTTTGGAGACTATATTTCACTGAATTAATAGGGGCTAAATTTCTTACAGAGTTTTCAATTAAATAATGATTCGTCATCATGCTCTTTTCAATAAATTTCTTGCCATGCAAGAAAATGCAGGGATCTTCCTGTTGAAATACTGTATCTGGCCTTATTACGAAGCTACTGCTCATATTCATTTTAAAAGCTATTCTATTGCTCCACAGACATCACTATCTGTATTTGAGAGGCTGTCTGAAAGAGCCTTATTATTGCAGCATCTTGCTGACAAGTAATGCACTATTGCCATCTATTGTAATGGAGAGTTAAGTTGATTTATTGCAAAGGATAGTGAGCTAATAGGAAACATTCACTATGCAGTTGGGAACCACAATTCATTGTTTTCCTCTGTTCAGGAGCATCTCTCAATTGCTCAGGGCAAACAAGCCACAAGCCTTGCTCTCATGGACAGGATTTGACCAGAAGAATTCCAAAGCCCCTTAGTCCAAGATTGTGAATCCTATTTACTGATGATGAAACTAAGGAAGATGATGCAATTCTTTGACTGTTTTTCTTTAAGCTCAACGGGAAACACCGTACCATCATTTGCAGAAGGCACACATTGCAGAAGATCTCATTCTAATATCTTTAGAGCAGTGAAGCTGGGTCTAAGCTCCTAGGGGCTTCACAGCATGATGGTGAAACAGATGCCTGCCTGTCCTTTCATGTTGGCACCGTCTCCTATTCCCCAGTGAGAAGCAAATAACGGTTCACTCATTTTGGAGGACTATCTACTGCATCCCATTGCCTCCCTGCCTTCTGAGCTGATCAGACAATATTAGGGGGGCCTTGATGCCTACTTCGTTTCCTGCTGGCCTTAAATAACTTTGTGATCTGCTGATCAGTGCTTGGATTATTCACAGGAGCAGTCGGCATTTTGGGCTTCCTCATTTCTGACCTGCCATGGAGCAGGCCTGGATGTGCTGCCTATCTCTGGAAAGCACTACAAGGCAACCAGCATCACTACACATTCATCCTGTGGCCGTTTCAAGTCTGGCATGCTCAAACAAGTCTCAAATATTGTCAGTTCTACTAGGAAATTAACCTGGATTCTGTTGCATTTATACTTATACTTTTTGGCTTGTTCTCTTTTCTCCTGGGCCAGGACAACACACCCTTCAGTTTTGTATCACACTATTCTTTCAGCTTTCCTGTATTTGTTGCTTCTCTCTTTTAAAATTTATTTTCATTTTGAAATTTTTTAAGAAATTGAATGTCAATAGCTTTAGGGGTCCCAGTGGTTTTTGGTTATATGGATGAAGTGTATTGTGGTGAAGACTAGGATTTAATGCATTCTTCACCTACTGTACCCAATAGGTAGATTTTCATCCCTCACACCCCTTCCATCCTCCCCCATTCTGAGTCTACAATGTCCATTATACCACTGTGTATGCCTTTGTGTCCCCATAAGCTTAGCTCCTGCTTATTAGTGAGAACATGTAGTATCTGGTTTTTGATTCTGAAGTTACTTCACATACAATAATGGCCTCCAGTTCCACCTAAGTTGCTATGCAAGAGATTAATTCACTTTTTAATGTCCAAGCAGTATTTCATACTGTATACACACCTTATTTTCTTTATCCACTCATTGGCTGATTGATAGACACTTAAGTTGTTCCATATCTTTGCAATTGTGAATTACATTACAATAAACATATGTGTGCATGTGTGCAACTGTCTTTTTGATCTAGTGATTTATTTTTCTTTGGGTAGATACCCAGCAATGGGGTTGTTGAATCTAATGGTAGATCTACTTTCAGTTCTTTGAGAAATCCTCATACTGTTTTTCATGGAGGTTGTACTAATTTACATTCCCACCAACAGTGTATATGCATTCATTTTTTGCAACATCCACACCAATATCTATTGGGTTTTTTTTTTTTTTGGCATTTTAATAATGGTCATTCTGGGTGGAGTAAGGTGGTATCTCATTGTGGTATTAATTTGCATTTCCCTGATGATTAGATATGGAGATATTTTTCATGTTTCTTGGACATTTGTACATCTTCTTTTGAGAAATGTATGTTCATGTCCTTTGCCCTCTTTTTAATGGGGTTATTTGTCTTTTATTCTGGCTGATTTTGTTTGAGTTATTTTCAGATTCTGGATATTAGTCTTTTGTCAAATGCATAATTTGCAAATATTTTCTCTCATTCTGTAGGTTGTTTGATTAGTCTGATGATTATTTCTTTTGTTTTGGAGAGTTTTTAATTTACTTATGTTCTATTTATTTGTTTTTAGGTTTGTTGTATTTACTTTTGGAGCCTTAGTGATAATTTTTTTGCCTAAGCCAATGCCAGAAGATTTCTTCTACATTTTTTACAGTTTCAGGTCTCAGATTTAAGTCTTTAATACATCTTGAGTTAATTTTTGTACATAGTAAGAAATAGGTATCCAGTTTCATTGTTCTGTGTGTGACTATCCAATTTTCCCAGCCACTGTTTATTGAATAGGGTGTTTTTTTCCCCAGTTTGTGTTTTTGCATGCCTTGTCAAAGATCAATTGGTTGTAAGTGTTTGGATTTATTTCCGGGCTCTCTATTCTGTTGCATTGGAATATGTGTCTACTTTTATGCCAGCACCATGCTCTTTTGGTTACTATATCCTAGTAGTATACTTTGAATTCAGGTAATATGATGGCTCCAGATTTGTTCCTTTTGCTTAGGATTGCTTTGGCAATTCTGGCTCTTTTTTGGTTCCATATGAATTTTAGACTTTTTTTAATTCTGTGAGAAATGATGTTGGTATTTTGATGGGAATTGCACTGAATCTGTAGAGTGCTTTGGGCAGTATGGCCATTTTCACAATATTCATTCTTCCAATCCATGAACATGGGAGGTATGTCCATTTGTTTGTGTCACTTATTATTTATTTCAGCACTGTTTTGTAGTTCTCCTTGTAGAGACCTTTCCCCTCCTTGATTAAGTATATTCCTAAGTATCTTTTGTGTTGCTATTGTAAAAGGGATTGAGTTCTTGATTTGATTCTCAGCATGATTATTGTTGGTTTATAACAGTGCTACTGATTTGTATACATTGATTTTATAATCTGATACTTTACTGAATTTATTTATCAGATCTAGGAGTCCTTTGGAGGAGCCTTTAGGGTTTCGTAGGATTAAGATCATATCATCAACAAACGGAGTTAGTTTGTCTTCCTCTTTTCCAACTTGGATGCCTTTTATTTTTTCTTTTTCCTGATTGCTCTGACGAGGACTTCCAGTACTATGTCGGACTGGTGAAAGTGGGCATCCTTGTCTTTTTCAAATTCTTAGGGAGAATGTTTTGAACTTTTCCCTGGTCATTATAAGGTTGACTGTAGGTTTTTTCACATATGGCTTGTATTATTTTGAGTTGTGTATGTTTGTTCTATGCCTAGTTTGTTGAATAACTTTATCACAAAGGGATGCTGGATTTTATTAAATGCCTTTTCTGCATCCATTGAGGTGATCATATGGTTTTTGTCTTTCATTATGTTTATGTGGTGAATTACATTTATTGACTTGCTTATGTTGAACCATTCCTGCATCCCTGGTGTAAAATCCAGTTGATCACACTAAATTATTTTTTGATGTACTGTTGGATTCTAGTTGCTAGTATTTTGTTGAGGATTTTTCATCTATATTAATCAGAGATATTGATTTGTAGTTTTCTTTTTTGTCTATTTTCTTTCCTCACTTTGGTATCAGGGTGTAATGGCTTTGTAGAAGGAATTAGGGAGGAGTCCCTTCTTCATAATCTTTTGGAATAGTTTCAGTAGAATTGATACCAATCCTCCTTTGAATATCTGGTAGAATTGAGGTGTAAATCCATCTATCCCTGGGCTTTTTTGTTGTTGTTGGCAGATTTATCTTATTATTGGTTCAATCTTACTGCTTGCTATTGTTCTGTTCAGGATTTCTATTTCTTCTTTATTCAAGCTAGGGAGTCATATGTTTCCAGGAATTCAACCATTTCCTCTAGATTTCCTAGTTTGTGTTTATAGAGTTGTTCAAAACAGTCTCAAATGATCTTTTGTATTTCTGTAGTATCAACTATAACGTCTCCATTATTTTTCTAATTCAGTTTATTTGAAACTTCTCTCTTTTCTTGGTTAATCTAGGTAGTGGTATGTCAATTTTATTTATTTATTTTAAAGAACCAGCATTTTGCTTTTTGTTTCATTGACTTTTTCTTTTCTTTTTTTTTTTCTTTTTTGTTACAGTTGCATTTAGTTCTGCTCTGATCTTTGTTATTTCTTTTCTTCTGCTAGTTTGTGGTTTGGTCTGTTCTTGTTTCTCTAGTTCTTTGAGGTGTAACTTTAGGTACTCAATTTGTGAACTTTCAGACTTTATGATGTAGGCATTTAACACTATAAACTTTCCTCTTAGCTAAATTATTCAGCAGCAGATTCTTTAGTTTCCATGTATTTGTATAGTTTTGAAGACTCTTTTTGGAATTGGTTTCTAGTTTTATTCCACTGTTGTCTGAGAAGAAACTTGATATAATTTCAATTTCTGAGACTTGTTTTGTGGCCTATCATATGGTCTAAATTGACAAATGTTCCATGTGCTGATGAAAATAATGTATATTCTTCAGTTCTTGGGGTGAATGTTCTGTAGGTATCTTACATCCACTTTTAGTAAAGCACAGTTTTCATCCAATGTTTCTGTGTTGATGATCTGCCTTGATGATATGTCTAGTGTTCTCAGTTGGAAAGTTGCTATATATCTCTTTTCTTCTTATTAATTGACTTATGAATCTAGAGGCTCTTAAATAAGGTACATACATATTTAGGACTGTTATGTGTGTGTTGATACTTTTATCATTATATAATGACATTCTTTGTCTATTTTACTGTTATTGACTTAAAGTCTTTTTATATGATGTAAGAACAGCTAGTCTTGCTTGCTTTTGGTTTCCATTTGCATGAAATATGTTTTTCCACTGCTTTACTTTGAGTCTATAAGAATATGTGTTAAGTGTGCCTCCTGAAGACAGTAGATATTTGGTTTGTGATTTTTTTTAATTCAAGCTGCCAATTTGTACTTTTAAGTAGAGAATTTAGACCAATCTACATTTAACTTTAATATTGAGATGTGGGGTTCTGTTTCAGTCATTCAGTTGATTATTACCTAGTGAGTTTATTTTCTTCATTGTATTATTGTTTTACAAGCTCTTTGGATTTTATGCTCTCAGGAGTTTCCAGTCTGGTGTGTATCAACCTTTTGTTTTAATATTTAGAACCCTTTTTAGCATTTCTTTTAAAGCTGGTCTAGCATTGACAAGTTCTCTCAGCATTTGCTTGTCTGAGAAAGATTTTATTTCTCCATTCTAAATTTTATATATAGAAACTTAGTTTTTCTGAATAGAAAATTATTGACTGACAATTATTCTGTTTAAAGAGACTAAAGAAAAGACCCCAATTCCTTCTGATTTGGAAGGTTTCTCCTGAGAAGTCTACTGTTAGTCTGATAGGTTTTCATTTGTAGGTACCTGATGTTTTTGTCTCACTGCTTTTAGAAATTTTTTTCCTTTAGGTTGACTTTAGTTGGTCTAATGACCATAGGTCTTGTTGATGTCCTTTTTGCAAAGAGTCTCCAGGAGTTCTCTGTGCTTCTTGTATTTGGATGTCTAAATCTCTAGCAAGGCCAGTGAAGTTTTCCCCAATTATTCCCTCAAATAGGTTTCCCAAACATGTTTTTTCTTCTCCATCAAGAACACCTATAATTCTTAGGTTTGGCCATTTTACATAATCTTATATTTCTTGGATACTTTATTCATTTTTTAAAATTATTTTTCTTTATTTTATTTCTGATTATGGTAATATAAAAGTTTGGTGTTTGAGCTCTGAAATTCTTTCTTACGCTTGGTCTACTTTATTGTCAAAATTTTCCACTGCATTTTGTAGTTTTCTAAATATGTCTTTCATTTCCAGAAGTTTGAATTGGTTTTTCTTTAAAATAACTCTCTCTTTACAAAGTTTTCCATTCATATCTTGAATTTTTAAAATATCTTTATGTTGATTTTCACCTTTCTTTTGCTTCTCCTTGAATAATTTAATAATCAAACTTTAAAATTATTTATCTGGTATTTCAAAGATTTCATCTTGGTTGGTACTCACTGTTGGAGAGTTTGTGGATCTTTGGGGGGTGTTATAGAGCCCCATTTTTTCATATTGCCAATATTGATTTTCCAGGTCCTTTTCATTTGGGTAGACTATGTTTTCTAATTAGTTTGTATGAAATTGAGTTTTTACATTTCTTGTTTTATCCCTTGAGGTTGTAACTTTAAAGTTAATTGTTTATTGTCACCTAGCTTCAGCTCTGTGTGCTTTCAGTGGTGATGACTCTGTATGAGTTCCTTGGTTATAGAGAATCTGTGTGCAATGGCTTTCTCAGATGCTGATTGTAGTACCAATGTGCCAAGCATGTGAACAAATTCACTGTCTCCTGTGGGGCCTGTGACCACCACCTGAGTTAGCTAGCAGACTTTGTGAGATCTCCTCTGAGATAGGATCAGGAATCTCAGATTTGGTGCTTTTCTGGTGATAATAAGAAATTCCCATTTCAGCCCTGAGGTCCATGGGACCGCTCTGATTATATGACTTGTATCTGTTTCCTTATGACTCCTAAGGAAAGTGAGACAGATTCAATTATTTATTAGAACCTTTCAATTGTGTTTTCTATAACAATTTTGAACTTTAGAAAGTTAAAAAATATATTAATAGTATTCTTCTGTGATACAATATAAAGATAATTTGAACAAAATTTCCATACAAGGAACCTTTCCTAAGAGATGCAAAAGACACTAATGGCTCCTGGAATGTTCAACCCCCTTATTTTCCTAACGATTTTTCTGTCTCCATTCCCACTCTTCAGATCAGTTCAACATATGCTAGTGAGCTTAAACTACCAGTCGGGCACTGGGTGAGGGGCTGAAATTCAAAGAAAAATAAGAAATAATGTTTAATCTCAATGACCTCATGGAGTCAAATATACAGATGCCTCCAAAAGACTATTTCAGTGACATGACAGAGGTGTGCATGGAATGAAAGGGAAATTTAGGAAAGTTTCCTGGAGAAGAAAACACCTGAGCTGAGCCTTGAAGGGAGGATTAGGATGAGTGAAGAATAATGGAGGAAATAATATAAGCAAGGGACAGATTAGTGACTGGGTGTGAAGCCAGCTGCACAAGTTCAATATTAGTAGAGAACGAAGTATACAGAAGGAAGTCATTCAAAATGTGTTGTTTATGAAGCAACCACAATGTAGGCAAGCACCACCTTAGAAACCTGGAAGGATTCCACTGCCATGACTACATCCCTGCCCCCAGGAACTTAGAGTCTAGGTACCTGAGAGAATCATTGAATTAATTTATATACCAAACCAAAAGACTCTGGTTGGTGCCAAAGAAATATTAAGAAAATTATAATCCTACTGGTAGAAAGCATAATAAGAAAAAAAATGTTTGAACGTTTGTATGCACACTTTACCAAGGCAACTTTATTATTCAAGGCTCTGGCAAAGGATGTTAGCTCTAGCTTTAGAAACAATAGATGGTTTATTAAATACCAGCTTGCAAACCTATTGCATGGCTCTACTGCCTAACTTGTCACTGGCCCACCTTGCTGGATTTGGGTTAAATTGCCAGCATAAAGATGAATCTGCTGCATGCCTTCTACCTTATTGGAACTTTCATCAGGGATGTGGTTGCAGTGAAAAGCAACATAAGAATAGAGCTCTAAACTCAGTGATAACACATCCAGCAGGAATAAGACAAAGTTGGAACTGTATTTTAGGGTTGCACAAGGCCCATCTCTGTCTGCAACCAGCAGAGAAAATACTCAGTCAATTTAGCATTATGATCATTACTCTCCCCATAAAGAAAAGGACAACTGCTTCTTCTAATGAAATAGTCTCTTCTTCCTGCTTTAATCAGCTGATTGTACTCTCTTTTAGGATTATATCATAATGGTCATATAATCTAATACAGTAAAAAGGAAATCAGCAAAAATATCTTGATGAACAAGAGTTATTACCCAAGCCACTTAAAGAAAATTGTATCTACTCTGTCTTTCACAGATCTGGGATTTTAATATCTATATAAAGGAAGGGGAAATATAGCTACAGAATTTTTAAGTAAGCAAAAGTTTCTGATAAACAATAATGAAATGTATGCTTTGATAAATTATCTTCAATTTTTGTGCACAAAATTTTGTACCACTTAGATCACTTACCCTCTTCTAAGAAGGCTCCTCAGAAATACCAGTTCATAGGGAATTTTTTCTCTACTCTATTTCTAGAGTAATTGTCTACATTTTAATTTAGCTGTTAATCACATGGGATTTATAACATCGCTTGTATTATGTATTGAATTTTATTTATGTATTGTATTACCATTCAACATTTTATAGTTTTATCAGAGGGGGCTCTGATAGAAGAAAATATGAGGGTTTTAGGGAAAAAAAAACTGGATTGCTCATTTTATAGTGAGGTGGACTGGCACAATCACATAAAAATTCTGAGTCTCAGTTTCCTTATCATTAAAATAGGAAAAGTGGTACCCATTTTGCAGGGTTATTATGAGAATGGAGTAAGATATATTCATAGTATCTAACATGGGAATAAGTGCTCATTAACTATTACTACCATTTTTTAAAAAATCTCTTAAAATGCTTTTAAGCTCTTGTTATTTTTGCTTAAAGAAAGCCATTTGCCATGTGACAAGTTCAACTACTCTGAGATTGCCATGCTGTGAAGTAGCTTACATGGAAAGGCTGCACAGAGAGAGTGGGAGGAAGAGACAAGCCCAATCAATAATACTCAACTATTGCAGACATCTCAGCCCAGGCACCACACTCAAGGGAAAACTCTCTCACTACAAGTTGGGAAAGGCCCCAAGCAAAACCAGCTAGGTGGGCCCAGCCAAATCCCAGAACCTTGAGAAATAATAATGAGTTGTTTTAAGCAACAAAAAAGATTGTGATTTCCTTTAAGCAAGCATTATTCATTGCGTATTTTGTCTTTCCCAAAATCTAGATTCCTACATTATGCAGCGATCACTGTTAACAGGTAGACTGACTTACTTTCTCACTTTATGTCTTCACTACACTAAAATAGCAATATACCATGTCAGTAAGTCTCTGTAAAAATATATGAATCTCGAAGCACTTGATTGTTTCTCTATGCATTTTCAGAAATGGGCTCTCTTTTTCCAAATGTGTATAGAGCAGTAATCATATACCTATACAGATAGTGATTATTTATTGAGAGCATATGATAGGTCAACACTATGTCCAATTTATCCATAAATCATAAGAACAAAAATACCAGCAAAATATCACAATAAAGTAGACAGTACTTGGTTGTTTTCATATTTATTTTGGGTCCCAAAGAGAGATCTGTGATTTCACAGAAAGTGGGAGTAAAAATTCTCATAGAAATTTGGCCTCAGCAGTAGCTACATTTAAATGTGTAGTCTTGACTTCCCAGATATTAAAACAAAAACAAACAAATAAATAAGAAAGATTCTCTTTACTCATGATGTGAAAAAAGCATGCATGTAGGTTGTTTTGAAGAGACAATTTTTGGCACTAAATTCTGCAAGCACAACCTAACACAAATTATTTTGTTATGGTTCCTGATTAATAATGAACAATTCCTTCAAAAGCAAGTTTTCAAGAAGATTCAAAAACTTCCTTCATGAGGACATTTCTTCTAGTGATCCTAAAGAAAAATAAGGACGTAATGTTAAATTTTAATTCAGCGCAAGTATTTTACTATGTCTGATGTGACACAGGCAAAAGGGTTATGATCAGCAGGAGCTGGTGGTGAGCTGCTTTTCTGGAGAAGCAGAGAGAATTAATCTTTTCCAGTCCCTATAGTGAAGTAAAAAAAAAAAAAAAAAAAAAAAAGTTGAACACTGAGACAATGAAATATAGAGAAGATGACAAAAGCTGTATGAGAGAAACCAGAGCTGGAGCCAAGAAATGATCACCTGAGATCAGTAACTAGAAAACCAGGTTGAGCTGATGACAGAAAGAGGTACAAGAGAGAAGCAGACTCCAAACGTCATTGAGTGTACAAAACCCCCAATCTAAAGCAATTTTCTATAGGACTGGACTAGTATTTCTGATAATTTAAAGGTGTTCTCTGGCTCCTGATAGATTGATGGGAAGAGAAATAAACACCACCTAGATTTTTTCTTCTCTTTCTGTGCAAATTGATGCAATATAAACCAGAGAAATCCGGAAAGAAGAGTGATTAGCACTCTTTGTAGTAGATTCTAATTATTTTGAGGTTTCCCCCCTCCGCCACATGAGTTGAAGACAAGGTATTCTAGACTAAGCTCTGACAGGAATCTTCAGTTCAAATTATTGGCACATCGTTAAGGTAGCATCCATTTACTTTACATATTGGTGGTACAGATGATGAAACTAATATTCTGAGTCTTAGTTCTCCCTGTATAAAAGATAATCATGACTTCCCTCAGAGCTGGAAACAGGTATATACGATTTATATATAGGTATGTAGGCTGAGCATAGTGGCTCAACCCTGAAATCTTAGCACTTTGGAAGGCTGAGGTGGGACAATTGCTTGAGGCACATTTGAGACCAGCTTGGACAACATAGTCCCATTTTTATAAAAACTAAAAAAATTAGTTGGGTGTAGTATTAGGCACCTGTAAGTCCCAGCTACTGGGGAGGCTGAGGTGGAAAAACACTTGAGCCCAGGAGTTCGAGGTTGCAGTGAACTATGATCATGCCACTGCCCTCAAGCCTGGGAAAGAGAGCAAAACCATATTTCTAATGTATCTATCTATCTATCTATCTATCTATCTATCTATCTATCTATCTATCCATCCATCCATCTATCTATTTATCTATCTATTTTTCTATCTATCATCTATTATCTATCTATTTATCTATCTAATCTATGTATATATACCCATATAGAGATATATCGGTATTTACTAATTTCTCAGTTGTGTTATATTGAACAGAAATACCATCACAGAGTTTATTCAACTATATAAATTTATCCTCCCATTAATTTACAGAAATAATTTCAGAATTTGTTGCTGCAGTAAATCCAGGAAAGATCCTTAATGAAACTCAGTCCTACAAAAACTGATAGTGTTGTGTCATATATAGATCCGACATTGGCAAGCATTTTCTGTAAAGGGTCAGATGATAAATATTTTAGCCTTTGTAGACCAGAAGGTATCTGTTGCAATTATTTGACTCCACCATTGTGTGTGTATGAAAACAGCCATAAATAATACATAAACAAAAGAATGTGGCTTTGTTCCAAAAAACTTTATGTATAAAAACAGGTAGTGGGCAGTATTTGGCCCTAAGGGTAGTTGGCCAACCCCTGGCGAAGAAGCACTACATAAACACAAATATGTTTATATTATACCTCGAAACCAGATATATGCAATATATAATTACATACTTTCTACCTTTTATATAACTTATTGACAACATTGGTATAACATTCAGCTGGTCTTTGTAGTAGTACTCTAATACTTACCAATAAAAATATTGTAATAAAAAATAAATAAATGAGAATTTAGTTAGATGTTATGTATTAATTACTGTATAGGTGTTATTGCATAGGATTTCTAAATTTCCTCCTTTGTAGACACACGTTTAATTCACATCATAAAAAAATTGAGTTGCATGAGTTAGATTTTTAAGGGTAAGATACTGAGATTATATTTTAAGAGGAAGATGCTAAGATAAATTGAATTTTAAAAAGTAAAATGCAGAGATTATACTTTTGCATACAGGTGGTAAATTATTCTTTGCCTTTTGATCTATGTATATTTGTAGATGCCATTCACAAAGATAGAATTAAGACTTCAAAAAATGTTTCTTGCTCTTGTTACCAATAGAGGACAGGCTTCTTTCCTAACAGGAGAATATTTTTCATCATTCATAGTGTGCTTTTGAAATTCTATTCAGCATAGGTAATTAAAGGGCCAGATACATGTTTCGTTTGGTAAATTTCTGGCTTTTAGCACTGCCATTTTTCTTATGTTGGCATTTTAAAATTAAAGATCCAGATGATGCTTAAAGGGGGGTAAAATTCTTTCTATTTTTCTTGGAATTAAAAACACACATTTATTAGTTTCTAAAAATTATTTTATAGTAACTGATTTCCACTAGCGTTCATTCAAAAAACGTATAACACCAATGTTAATACTGAAGTTTGAACAATACAAATGCCGTTTTTAATGATTTAATATTTCATTTAAAAGGAAGGCAAACAAAAATATCCCCAGTTTCAGTTTTCCTAGATTTTACCTGGTAGTTCTTCCTCACCCATTTTTGACCTGTGAAAGTAGCACAGTGCAGCAGAGGGAAGATAGGCTTGACAGTAACAGAAGCTTGAATTGATATCCCATCTCTCAGCTCAGTTGTGTGTAAGTTACATAAACTCTGTGCACCCCAGTTTTCTTAAGTACTGGAGATCAGTGATGCCTGGCACACACTTATTATGAGGAAAAATAAAATAACATACATATTTGTTCGTTCTCACACTGCTATAAAGATACTACTCAAGACTGGGTAATTTATAAAGGAAAGAGGTTGAAGTGATTCACAGTTTTGCATAACTGGGAAGGCCTCAGGAAACTTACAATCATGGCAGAAAGCGAAGGAGGAACAAGTACCTTCTTCACAAGGCAGCAGGAAAGAGAAAGAGCAGGAGGAAATGCAAATACTTATAAAATCATAAGACTCGTAGGAATACACTCACTATCACGAGAACAGCATGGGGGAACCACCCACATGTTCCAGTCACCTCCCACCAGGTCACTCCCTCCACATGTGGGGATTACAATTTGAGATGAGATTTGTGTGGGGACACAGAGCCAAACCATATAGATGTATTACAGAGTATAAGTACGGTTCATACCTCTTCTCTTGCTTTTAAGAGGTAATGTTCACTGGGCATGTTATCTCAGCCTGTAATCACCTGTAATCCCAGCACTTTGGGAGGTCGAGATGGGTAGATCACTTGTGGTCAGGAGTTTGAGACCAGCCTGGCCAACATGGAGAAACCCCATCTCTACTAAAAATATAAAAATTAGCCAGGCATGGTGGTAGGCACTATAATCCCAGCTACAGGGGAGGCTGAGGCAGGAGAATCACTTGAACCCAGTAGGCGGAGGTTGTAGTGAGCTGAGATCATGCTACTACACTATAGTCTGGGTGACAGAGTGAGACTCCATCTCAAAAAGAAAAAAAAAAAGAGGTAGTATCTATCAGATTTTGAAAATCATTTTTTTTTAATTAGGACAAATACCATTCTTTATACATATGGGTGGTAGTGAAGAGAAAGCCACCCAAGTAAAGGAAACAAAGTGGGAAGTATGAAAGGATGAGAAAGAAAACTTTAAACCCGATTGCTGGAGAGGAAGAGCACCCATTCCTTTGACGTTTTGAATCCTTCAGTCACAGCCAAGGAAAGAATTAAACATTAGAAGGGGATGATTACTGATTATTTAAAGGGTAATTGTAATGAGCTGAGATAGAGTGATCGCATTTCAAAGCTTGATAAACTTTTTTCTTTTAAACAAAGAAAACATTTTCATTAAGTAGTATACAAATTATTCAGGTTGGAATTGGCCATGATGTCTAGGATGAGCTAGGTGAAAAATTCTCCTTAAACACAGTGTATTGCTTGTATTTGCTGAAGCATAGAGGAGGAGAAATTGAAGGTTGTATGCATAAGAAAGGAAAAGATCATTTTATTAAAAAAACTTTGGTATGCTATATCCTCAACAGGTGGAGCTTTCGAGAATATCAGCTGAGCTGCTTCTGAAATTTAAGGCAGAAATTGAAGTCAAAGAAGGGAAATTTTCATCTGCAGAGTTCCTAATTCACAGGAATAGCAAGATTTTCTTTGTAAATTGATTTTTGAGTTCTTCATCTGAAGTGTGAAAGAACCCACCGTATTGTTTTCCTAGGAAACATTTTTTGTTTGACTGTTCTGTTTCCTTTTTCCTCAGGGATAATAAAACCCCTTAACATTACCAGACTTTAACGATGAGGCTTTTTGACAGCAAAGAGTGATTTCTTACAAAAAAAGTTTGGAGGATCCAGAAATGTTGCACTATCCCTTTCTGTCAGGTGCAATTATGTTCCCCAGTGATTTTTCATCCTGGTTATCTATTTATCTAATGTCAAGCTATCATGTAAGGACACCCTGTGGCAGGTTCAGCTGGTGAAGTGACTGTGTGAGTCCCACCCCGTACTGGCCAATGCTCACTCACTTTCTCTGCAGGTGACTAAAATCAGGTTTCATGCTGATCACCCCGCTGATTCTTCCTGGAAAACTTTGCCAGAGTTTCTATTGCCTGCTAGATTCATGAAGTCCACTCAACAAGTTTCCTAAGGAGTATACCCTACTATTGATCATGTGCTGAAAGTAAGAACATTTCTGTGAGTAGATGTATGTGAGTATATGCAAGACAGAGATGGAGAAAGAGCATGCTTTCTTGTTGAAATAAAACAGAATTTATTAATAGGAGCAGGCAGTTTTTGCTCCTGCTTGGCACTGTGCATATAAAAGGGCCTTGTGTCTCAGTTTTCTTAGGGATTCAGTTCCAGTGATTTGTGTGTGTGTGTGTGTGTGTGTTCATGTGTGTTTGTGTGTGCATGCATGTGTGCATCAAGGGGAAAGGATCTGGGAGCATGGGGAGATCTAAGAGAATTCCTGCAGGCAGATTGACCAGCACAGCAAAACAATAAAAAATCAAGATTAAACATAATTCTTTCCCCTTCAAAATATGAGGCATTCATAGGACAGAAACCACTTCAATAAGCAATCCTTTGTTTGACTTTTCATAGTAATGCAAAAGTCTGAATGGGGCTTCATGCTACTCTATATAAAGGATGGAGCGGCTCTGGGACAGGGCTGTGGTTCCAGGCAGGAGCTGGGAGGAGATGGTAAGAGTTATTGGTTACAATTACCTGGGCTTTCTCTTGGTCTCTGGGTTTCTGGCTGGAATCCATCATTGGCACCAAACTCACATTCTTACACAACATTAATTTCTGCATGGATTAAAAGGCTTTTTAGTTTTGTTTTTGTTTTTTTCTGGATCAAATCACACTATGAGTCTAAGGCCTGAAATTTAACATTCCATATTTTCAGTTTAATTAGGTCCATATTCTAGGAAATGTTTTTCTGCCACCTTCTACAATAAGACACTCTCGTCAGGCAGGAGCTAAACTTCATTGCTCTCTGGACTGGTCCATAATTAATTTTAAAAACAAAAGTAGGTTTATTAAAATTACTCATGTTAGATCCTGTTGTTGGGACTAGGGGACAAAATAAATAATTTCCAGGATTACTTTGCCATCGACTGTCCAGATGTTAGCATGGAGTGTGATGAAGATACCTTTTTGGCCCACCTCAAGCTGTTTAAAAAAAACCCCAGGTCCCCTCCTCAGTAATTTGTTGCCAGCAGAAATTCTGACTTTAGCAGCTGTGAATTCCTGGGAGATAGAGGTTTCATGGGCACATTTTTACACATTTCATTACCTTCAGGAAAGAAATAATTTTCCTCTCCAAAAGCAGACTATCATTTCTAGGCTTGATTCTCCAATAATGAAGGTGCAGTATATCTGTGTGTGTGTGTGTGTGTGTGTGTGTGTAGGACTGACAGCAATGAGGAGGCTTAATGTGTGTTTGCATTTGGATGGAGGGATTGATACTTGGAAACACTTTGCCAGGAGCATTTAATGATTGTCAATGAAATAAAGATAGTGAAGGGAATTAGCCTCCATGCTTCATGTGCAGTTCCTATCATTAGTCTAACTTCAACTAAGTAGCATGCTAGGCCCCTAGAGGACTAGCTTTGTGTTTCTCCCATAAAACATTGATGTGGAAAAGATGCTGCACAGTAAAGAACACCACAGAAAGCTCTTGAGTACCATAGGAAGCTTTCTAGATGGGAATAAAAGGGGATGTGAAAATGCACAATGCCACAGTCATTCCAAGCAGTCTGCTTAACTAACATAAATGTTAAATCATATAGAAACAACCAGGAGTGTTTTCAGTAAAGATGCCTTCACTGAAGCCATGCACAAAGATGACAAGAGAGGAGAAACCTTTGGGTAGGTACCCTCTTGTGAGGAGAAATAATCAATAACTGAGGGCATTGCCTCTGGAGTGCTTGCTTGGGTCTTTGACTAAAATTATAAACAACCACCACAACTGCCAAACAAACATACTGATCCAGGGAAGCTCACATCATTTATTCTAACCCATCGACTTAAACTTCTCCACCTAATGTGCCTCTAAGACACTGACTTAAATATATGTTTTACCCACCATTTGGGTCAGTAATGGTCATTGATAGTGAGGAACAAAAGCCTCAAATTCAATCAAAACAAATCCTGTATCGTTATTAGTCACACAATTTGACGACATAAAGTCTGGATTGTAGTAAGGAACTCACCCTTTCATCTAGGAATAAGGGTAAAGATATTTTCATTTAGAAAAAGAAATATTGCAAGTAATTAAATCAAATGCCTACATTGCAATGCTGTAAAAGAGCCCTATCTCTGCCCCTCACTGAGTTCCCAGCCTGACTCAGTGACTAGTTCACTCACTGCTCTCTTAACCCACTTCATGCACTTCTGTTGCTGTAACTCTTCATGTTGCACCTTTCTGTTACTGTCTAGGTCTCCAAATCTCAACCACCCTTCAGCATTCAATTTCTAACCTGGTCCCTTGATAATGTCCAGCTTCACAGCATTATCCGTGATCAGTTTTGGTTCTTAATATTTGTTTGGCATGTGTTATTAATTTGCTTTTCTTTTAAAAGTTTTTATTTTAAAATGATTTTAGATTTACAGAAGTATTACAAAGATAGTATATAGAATTCCTGTATATCTTTTATCCAGCTGTCCCTAAAGTTAATATCTTACATCACTATGGTATAGTTATCCGAACTAAGAAATTAACATTGGTACAACTACACTACAGAGTTTATTTGGTTTTCTCTAGTTTTTCAAATGTGACCTTTTTCTACTCCAGAATTCAATACAGAATACCACTTCGCATTTAGTCATCATGCCACCTTAGTCTTCAGCAATATCTGACAGTTTTTTTACATGTATGTGTGTGTGTGATTTTGACACTTTGAGGAGTACTGGACAAATATTCTGTACAATGTCCCTCAGTTTGAATTTACCTTAGGTTTTCTCATGACTAGATGAAGGTTATGAATTTTTTGGCAAAATATTGGAAAGATGAAATGCCCCCATCATAACATCTGATATAGTTAGACTCCGTGTCCCCACCCAAATCTACTCTTGAATTATAATTCCTATAATCTCTCCATAATCCCCACTTGTCAAGGGAGAGACCAGGTGGAGGTAACTGGATCATAGGGGCAGTTTCCCTCAATGCTGTTCTCGTGATAGTGAGTAAGTTCTTACGAGATCTGATGGTCTGGCAATCCCTCAGCTTGCTTTCCTCTCCAGCCGCCATGTGAAGAAGGTACATATTTATCCTCCACTTTCCACCATGAAAACACCATGATTGTAAGTTTCTGGAGGCTTCCCTAGCCATGTGGAACTGTGACTTAATTAAACCTCTTTCCTTTATAGATTACCCAGTCTCAGGAAGTTATTTATAGCAGTGTGTAAACAGACTAATACATCTTACTAGAAGGTACATGATGTCATCATGGCTTATTATTGATGATGCCAACATTAAGCACTTGTTACGTTAGCATCTACCAGGTTTCTCTACTAAGTTACTATTTTTTCTTTTCATATTTTATTCATTAGAAATTAGTCACTAAGTCCAGCCTACACTACAGAGGAGAGGAATTAAGGTGTGCTTCCTGCAGAAAGATGTACCAAAGAATTTGTGGACATATGTTAAGAATCATGATGGCAATTAATTAATATGTGTTGTGGGAGAGATTACTCTGAGGCTATTCAAACTTTCTGTTTCTCCTTAACATTTTGCTCATTAATTTTAACATCTATCTGTGGATCTTGCAAGAAGTAATTACTTCTATGGTGGTCTAATAATGGTTTTTTATTTCCTTCATTTCTCCTATGTTTATCATTGTAACCCTAAAGATTTTTCCATTAAAATATTTATCAATTTTTCTATTTATTTATATCAGAATGTCATGAACCTTTATTTCATTATTAGTGTTATAATTCAATATTTCCTTTATTTATTTTGTTCCAGTATTGTACTTTGGGAGCTCTTATGTCTTTTTGATATGCACCCATTTTTTTAAGCACTTCTTTAATTTCTGGTACTTGAAGATGCTGCAGAATTATCTCATATTTTCCTGGAGACTACCCCAGAGTCAGCTATTTCTTCAAGGATCCTTGGTTCCTATTAATGGAGAATGGCATTTAGAGGTTCGGATGATGTTTATTAAAGGATGAGGGAAGGGAGGAGCAAAATGGCACAGTTTTTCCTTCCTACTTTTATTTTAGGTTCCGGGATACATGTGCATATTTGTTACATGAGTCGATTGTGTGTCACTGATGCTTCATGTAAAACTAATCCTGTTACCAAGGTAGTGAGCATAGTGCCCCATATGTAGCCTTCCAACCCATGTTCCCTCCCCACCCTCCCACCTCAAGGAGTCCCCAGTGTCTATTTTTCCCATCTTTGTGTTCATGTATATTCAGTGTTTAGCTCCCACTTACAAGTGAGAACATGTGATATTTGGCTTTCTGTTTCTGTATTAGTTCTACAATGAGGCCAATGATAACTGCCTTCAGCTCCATCCATGTTGCTGCAAAGGACAGGATTTTATTCATTTTTATGACTGCATACTATTCTATGGTGTATATATACCACAATTTCTTATCTAGTCTACCTTGATAGGCATCTTGGTTAATTCCATATGTTTGCTATTGTATATAGTGCTACCATGAATGTATGTGTGCATGTGTCTTTTTGGTAGGATGATTTATTTTCTTTGGATAGATACCCAATATTGGGATTGCTGCATCAAATGTAGTTTTGTTTTAAGTTCTTTGAGAATTCTCCACACTGCTTTCCACAGTGATTAATTTACATTCCCACTAACAGTATATAAGTGTCCCCTTTTCTCCACAGATTTGCTAGCATTTGTTGTTTTTTGACTTTTTAATAGTAGCCATTCTGACTAGCTTAAGATAGTTATCTCATGTGGTTTTGATTTGTATTTATCTAATGATTCATGATGACGAGCATTTTTTCGTGAATTTGTTGTCTGCATATATGTCTTCTTTTGAGAAGTGCCTGTTCATGTCCTTTGCTCATTTGTAATGGGGTAATTTGTTTTATGCTTGCTAGTTGTTTAAGGTCCTTTTAGATTCTGGATATTAGACCTTTGTTGGATGCATAGTTTGTAAATATTTCCCCCATCTAAACATAGGTTGTCTGTTTATTTTGATGATAGTTTCTTTTGCTGTACAGAAGCTCTTTCATTGGTCAACTCATCAATTTTTGTTTTTATTGCAATTGCTTTTGATGACTTACACAGTCATATATTCTTTATCAAGGCTAATGTCCAGAATGATTATTTCCTAGGTTTCTTCTAGGATTCTTATTGCTTTAAGTCTTTCATTTAAGTCTCTATTCCATCTTGAGTTAATTATTGTACATGGTGAAAGAAAGGGGTCCACCTTTCAATCTTCTGCATATGGCTAGCCAGTTATCCCAGCACCATTGATTGAATAGGCAGTCCTTTCTTCATTGTTAGTTATTATTGACTTTGTTGAAGATAAGATGATTTGTAGGCATGTGGCTTTATTTCTGGGTTCTCTATCTTGTTCCATTGGTCTATGTATCTGTTTTTATAGCAGTACCATGCTGTTTTGGTTACTGTAGCCTTATAGGATAGTTTGAAGTTTGGATAGTATGATGCCTCTGGCTTCGTTCTTTTTGCTTAGGATTGCTTTAGTAATTCAGGCTCTTTTTTATTTCCATATAAATTTTAGAATAGTTTTTTGTAGGTACCTAAAAATGACTTTGGTAGTTTGACAGTAATGATATTGAATTTATAAATTGCTTTGGGCAGTATAGCCATTTTAACAATATTGATTCTTCCTATCTATAAGCATGGAATTTTTTTTTATTTGAGTCATCTCTGAATTCTTTCAACAGTGTTTTGTAATTCTTACTGTAGAGATCTTTCGTCTCCTTGGTGAGCTCTATTCCTAAGTATTTTATTCTTTTTGTGGCTATTGTAAATGGGATTGCCATTTTGATTTGGCTCTGAGCTTGGATGTTATTGGTGTACAGAAATACTACTAATTTTGTACATTGATTTTGTATCCCAAAACTTTACTGAAATCATTTATCAGTTCTAGAAGCCTTTTGATGGAGTCTATGGGATTTTCTAGATGCAGAATTATATCATCTGTGAAGAGAGATAGTACAACTTATATTTAGAAATCAAGATTTGGTGTTAGTGGTACTTGCTGCTACTGCACTGTCACTGCTTTTAGGCCCTCTCAGCACACAGAACTGTGAAATATATCTGTATGAATACTACCCCATGTATACAAACATCTATCTATCTCTATCTAAATAAATAAATAAAATGAATTTATACTACATCTCTTACTCTAATCCACCTTCCACTTGATTACTTACAGCTTCTTTTGAAAAGTTGGCTCCCCCATTACTTACAATTCATTTACTTATTTGTTAAACTCTAACCACGTGTAATTTCAGAATTGCTAGGCTGTACCCCTGAGAGACACACATTCCCACTACAGTGTAGTGCTTGTGTACAGATCTTTTTTCTTGTCTTTAAGTCCTGTATTTTCCAGTCAATACACTGTTTACCAGTTACTTAAGCCAGCTCATTTTTTGTTCCACTCCCTTCAGTGAGGTTTTCTCACCTAATCCTAATATAGTTAATTTCATTTATCAGAGTCTGCATTCCATCTGGGATTGCCCTGATGGTTTTTATTTATTCATTTGTTTTAATTTGCTTGTGATTTTCAGTTTTTACAGCGTATAGTTCTATGGGTTTTGATGAGTGCATGGAGTCATGTATATGCCTCTGCATTACATACAGATTGTTCTATCACCCTGTAAATTCCCTATGTGCTTCCTTGTGGTCAGCCTCTACCCTCCTCAAATCCCTCTAACAAATGCTCATTTGTTTTCTGTTTCCAAGATTTTGCCTCCTCAAGACTGTTACTTAAGTGAACTATACCATGTACAGTTTTTTGGGTCTAAATTTCCTTTGTTAGAAAAATGAATTCATGTTTCATTAATAGCTCAATCCTTTTTATTGCTAAGTAACATTCCATTGAATGGATGTACCAGAATTTGCTTATCTGTTCACCTATTGGAAAACATCTTGGTTGTTTCCAGTTTTGGGTAATTATGAATAAAGCTTGTGTACAGGTTCTTTTGTGAACATAAATTTTCACTTCACCTGGGCAAATACCCAGAAGTGAGGTAGCTGAGCTTCACTATGCTGAGTAATGCAGTAAGTGTTTGTTTTATTTCATAGGAAACTGGTAAACTAGTTTCAAAACTGTCTGTACCACTTTGCATTCCAACCACCAGTGAATGAGGATTAATTAACTTTTTATATGGCATCTATATGTAATGCCACAATGTGTGGGACAGTGTTTAATGTATTTATTTATCATAATTTCTTATTGAGTCCCTGTGATGTATCAAGTACTATTCTAATGTTCTTAGTAAAATTTCATTCCATTGGGCGAGAGATAAAATGAACATGATAAATTTGATACTTTTAGAAGGTGATGAGTGCTATTAAGAATATTCTTCTGTGGTTGAGATGAATCACTTTGAAGAATTATAGCCTTTATAACCACTACCTTAAAATTTAATTTGCCCCACTGACTAAGAACTTAATAAAAATTCATGAGACCAATGAACGTGTCATAGGTTTTCTGAAATGATGCTTTGACAATGTGTTGTTCAGAGAAAATTCAATAAACTATAGTCTTTCACCGGATCTCTGATTCTAAAATCTCTTGCCTGCACAGCAAGTGAACAAGAATCTTTTGGAGTGAGCCCAAGCATCTTTGTGTTTTATTTTGCTTTAAATCTAATGTGAAGAATAAGGAGTAGGGAAACAAGGGGAGAGAAATAAAGATCAGAAATAGAATTTGTCAATGGCTATCTAAGGTAGACCCTGCATTGACTGAAAGGTGACTTTTAGAAAATGTCTGCATTATCAAGAAAAAACAATTTAATTGGGTTTCAAATATTCCTTGTCTTTGGAAATGGAAGATGATCTTTTTTTTTTAAAAGAAAACTATGAGTTAGTTTAAAAGACATTATTTGGAGAAACATATAGTAGCATGCATGGAGACAGGACTGAACTGAATAAACAGTCAGCTGTAGGAGGTTTAGGAATTGATTTTCGCAATATTGAATTTATGGTTCAATAATTTTCCATTGGGATGGAGGTCATGCATTTGGAGCAATTTCCCTGATACTATCACATTTCTCCTATGTGAAAATGCATTATTTACCTAACATAGGAAAAGGCAGACTTCCTGAAACTAGATATTTTAAAATATTAATCATGGAACCTTGAAACAGGGTTGGCAAACTCAGCTCAGTGTTCACTGCAACTAAAACCTAAGCTGGGAACCATCATAGGTTTCTGGGCATTCTTAGGGTATTCCATTAACCAAGGTTGCATAATTAATGTTTTAAAATATCTAATTTCAGGAAGTCTGCTTTTTCCTATGTTAGGTTCCTGAGGAGATAGCCCTTTTTAGAAAGGCTGAGCTTGGCAGGAATAAACAAGCACCACTGGTGATGAAACTAGAGTTGAGGCCAACTGAGTTCTAATAACTTTCATGTAGGCCATTGCTCTTGGTATCTGCTTGGCACTCTGCTTACTATTGGCCTGCCCAGGCCTTCCATGCTTGTGAGGCTAACATTTGCCTGATCCCATTAAATTATGGAGAAAGTATATGGCTGGCTTTTGGATAGTTAAGTTTAGTTTATCTATCTAAACTTAGATAGTTCAGTAGCTTCTTGAGGAAGTGAATGATTTCAGGAAAAGTTACATTGGGTATCATTGGAAATTTATGTCTTGCCAGAATTATAAGCAAAAATATTCAGGACCAATTTTGGAAGGCTTTGGGTCGTTTTTGTATGGCTGAAACAATTCAGAGATGTCTTGTAGGTTTGGAAGTTTGTACAGGTCCATGTTATTTTCCCCATGAAATCATAATTACATGAAGCTTCTCCAATTATGGGGCTAATGAGCCCCATAATTGGAGAAGAGAAATAGACAACTATAGGTAAGGCAGGACAATTGGCTTTATTTAGCATTTCTTTCCTCACAGCTTCTTTTTAGCTGATCAACAACACATTTCAGATGAATTGGAGTAATGCTCAACTCCTCGTTGTTTTTTAATGTGGCTTTATCTTTATGCACACAATTTCAATAAAATGACTACATTTCTCCTGTCAAGATATGAAAAGGTATATAATAAAACACATGGACACATTTTTGTAGGAAAGATATATACATTCATGTACATGTATGTGTCTATGTATGTACGTGTGTATGTACACGCTTTTATCTGGTTTTGATTTTTTTCCTTCTCTCTGTTGGATAGATTACTGAAGTCAGAGCTTCTGTTCTTGCCTAGGGTCCATGGCATCATTAAACAGCTTTGTTCTCAAAGCCCAGAAGAACCATGCCAGGTAAGCAGGGAAAATAAATGAAGTTTTGTTTGTCATCTATTAAAACAGACCACAACAATGCTCTAACAGTAGGACTTGCTGAGGAAATTGTACTGTAAAGAATATTTTAAAAATGTTTTAATGACATCAATTATAGTTAAGTTCATTTAAGGAAAAGAACTCAAAAATGATTAAAGAAAAGTCTAGGTTTGTTTAAGTTAAGGTCAAGATTTGGATCTCGGGCAAATACATACTCTTTTAATTTGTGGATGAATCCCCTACTTAGTGAATAAATATCATTTTTGTTGACAGAATTAAGGCTGGTTTCTCTGATAGCTGTCAGGGTATGCCAGAGTGCATGCATGTCTCAGTGGCTATGTGTTGAACACAGTCCTGTAGGCGCTGTACATGTATATACATTGATCTGCTTTGCAGCAGCTCCACCTGTCGGTAACAAGCGGCAGGGGACGGACCAATGCAAACTGGCTTCAAAGCAGATTTCAAAAAGTTTCTCTATATTGTTTATCACTGCTAGAAAACAGTAGGACTGGTGATCATCGTCTCTTGAACCTCACACTGCAAGCTCCCCAGGTCCAGCTAAGGAAGTTGTCATCGTGTGTTAGTTTAGTGCTGACTCTGGGAATTAACTCCATTATATACAAAAGGACAATGAGAGGATTTTGCAGGCTAAATGAACAGAAGTGCTGCCTGGGGATTCCCTGTTTCATGTTGCTAACAAATATTAACAAAGATTTTCACCCTTGGGAAACCCTATCAGTAGCCTTCTCTTTTTTTCACCTGTCAGATGTTTGTAGGGAAGGAAGTTTGGAGCTTCTTAAAGGAACTGAGCTTTGAGTATTCAAATAAAGAGTTCTATTCTGCAGCAGTCTTTCTGGCTTAGGGATTTCAGAGGGCTTGATGAGCAGGTTGCAAACTGACATTCCACAGCAGAAAACTGTCCACCCACCACGTCTTGGGAATGGTGATACAGTTGGATAGATAGTTTCTTTAGTGGATGCTTGGCAAGGCATTATGGCAGTGTTGACATTGGAATGGAGCTGCTTTGCAGAAAATTCAGAAAAACACATTGACTACCAGTCTTTCCTTAACTTTTCATTCCAAATGTAACTAGAGTCACTTGTGATTTTTTTTCTTTTTCTTTTTCTTTTCTTTTTTTTTTTTTTTTTGTGGTGGTAGTGGTGGTGTTGGCAAGGGAGCAGGGGAGAAGAGAAAGAAGGATACTTAGCAACATTTGTGTTCTAATTTTTCTATGGATATTTTAATTCTACTTACTCATTCTGATTACCTGCCTACTTCCCCCCCAGTCCTGCCCAAATTCAAAGTAAGTGGGGAAGGAAGGGTTATGGGTCATTTTGGTGTTCTAAGCAGGCTACAGTCAAGGTTGATGGTGAGAAGCAGAGAGACTGCTTTTGCTTCTGCTTAACATGCTCTCCCACCCCAGGCTGGTACAACCTTACTGCCACTATTTAAACATGATTCTCACCATCATTTATTTATTCATAATTAAACAGCCTCAAGGATCCCATAGAAGCCCCTCATTTGCTTTCAGTTCTTCTTCATTGAAATCAGATATGAATCTAAAAACCTGAGACAAATAGACAGACATGAAGGAAGCAACTTTCTTCCTTCCAGTATGTATAGTAAATAAAAAAAGCAAAATGGGTAAAATAATAGCAGACTAGACCAAGGCATGGAGTAGCAAAAATTGTGAGTTAAAAATCAGACTTGACATTTAAACTCCATTATTACTAACGCAGCATGAATCATTTCTTTTCTTTCTTGTTATTTCTCAAAACCAATTCTAGAACCATGTATGCTTAATCATTCAAATCCTGAGCAAAATAATATGAATCACAAGATGATTTCCCTTAGTATCGTCCCACCAAATAATTCCTGTTCAATCAAAATACATATAGTATAGCTTGCTGGAATTAAGTGCTTTCATCACCATTGCAAAAGTAAAACAAACAAACAAACAAACAAACAAAAAACAGCAAAAGCTGAACATATAACAGAGAGTGAAATTAGCCAAACTAAGCAAAAGAAATGACACCCCTCCCCCAAATAAAGCAAACATGAATATTTCATTGTATGTTCTAAAGTTTAAAACAAAGCAAAAATGAATTATTATTTGAATAATATATGAAGCAGACCACTAATTTCTGAAGGAGATTTTGTACTTAAAGAGTTTAAACTCTAGTGAGGAAATAATGTATCTGTAATATTGAAACTAAATGAAAGAAGACTGCATAGCAGTAGTAGGTGGTAATACAGAATGTATATGAGGCAGTGATTAATTAGCAAATGAGTGGTACACCATGCTTTCTGAGTTTATAAGAAGGAATGGATGATGATTGTCTGGAAACACAAAGAAAGATTATTTTGGCTTTGAAAGATACAATAGAAATGATTATATGGTAAAATGACTACCTTTCCTAATTCTTAAGTGAACTCTCCAGAGGTATTTTACTTTGATCTCATGCATTTTCTAGGGTAAGTGGTTTTATGCATCTTAATTCAAGAACAGCCTAAAATATATAATAAAATATGACAAAAGGTAAAAGGTAGCTTTGAATTCCAACCTCTTCAAAGAGTTGAGATAAATGAACAACCGTACAAAAAACAGCAACAAATCTTTGATGAGTTGGAATATTCAGAGAGAAACCATTAGACTCTGTTTTGAAAGCACAGACTATATCATGATCCATTTTCATAAACACCAGTGCTTAGCAACATGTTTCATATGGAAAACATGTTTGACATTGCTTTTGTATATTCATTCATTTCCTCAATCATTTGCTGAATGTTTATTGGGTCCTTCTTTTAAGGATAAAACCTGGTCTAAAGAACTAGAGAATAAACACCTGAAAAAGACATTGCTACTTGGCTTAAGAATCTCTCAAAATAATGGGAAGACAAGCATGTTCAGAACTAAGGTTAACAACATGGCCAGAGTGTTACATGTACAATGGATAGAAGAATCAATCCTGACCTTGGAATTACAGAACGTACTGTAGAGGACATCTATGACTCTGGGGCTTGAAATATAAGTAGATTTTTTACAGCAGAGAAAAAAATCATAATTCTTTATAATTATAAACTTATAAATAGAAAAAATAAAGTGATGGAGAAATAAAAGTGAATAGCTTGAGTAAAATGCTAATTGTTTTGGAGTACCAAAAGTATGGAGAAGACAATTGCCATAGAACCTTGAACGCTGTGTTAGAGAATTTTGACTTTACCCTTACATTATTGACTTTACCCTTAGAGAATTTTAACTTTATCCTTCCAGATACACATATACACATATATGTATGTATATCTTATAGGTATGTTACATATATACATGTCATATATGAGAGAGTTATATATAATACAAATATCTCATATATATAAATATATATATATACACATATCAGCTTGGATCATTCAATTGTTGCTTGAGTCTTACTGATAATACAAAAAGAACATAGCTAGGCATAAGCCATTTAGAAAGCAAAAATATAACGTTATGTATTTATTCACTAAACAGTCATAGAAGTATTGACAATCAGACTCTGTTCTTGATGCAGGGAGTATTTAATGGAAAAGATTTACTGAAATTGAGAGGGAAAATAAAACAGGAAAAACAGTTGTGTTCCTTTTATCTGCGGCCTGAAGTGAATGCCATGTAAAAGACCAGCAGGAAGTACTTGAAACTTCCAATTTTTAGTCTCCATTGTAAGTTTTCAAACAACTAAAAAAAGTCACTCTTGTTTATTTGAGTAGGAGAACTGTTTTCTGTTTTTTGTTTTGTTTTGTTTTGTTTTGTTGTCAGAGTTTTGCTCTTGTCATTCAGGCCGGAGTGCGGTGGCCTAATCTCGTCTCTGCAACCTCTGCCTCCTGGGTTCAAGCGATTCTCCTGCCCGTCTCTCTAGTAGCTGGGATTACAGGTGCGTGCCACCATACCCAGCTAATTTTTGCATTTTTAGTAGAGATGGGGTTTCACTATGTTGGCCAGGCTGGTCTCAAACTCCCGACCTTGTGATCAGCCCCCTCGGCCTCCCAAAGTGCTGGGATTACAGGCGTGAGTCACCGCATCCGGCCTTTCTCTCTTAATTTGAGGAGAAAAATATCCTTGAAAAATATATGCACTAGAAGCAACATAAATCAACATCTTTGCAATAGAAGAATTAGTTGACTGTAGACAGTGTTTTATGTGCTGTGTCACTACAACTTAAATTAACTTCAAACAAGGAACGCATTCTAGCTTTGCTCTCATTTTCAAGTATGTGACTCTATATTCCATATGTGCAATGATTTACCATTGAATTCTATCCTTTGGGAAATCAACATGACATTGCTCTGAATTGTCCATTGAGTATACAAGACATTCAAGTTCTTAAAATTGTAAAGGAAGGCATGAAGAGAGCTTTGCCTGCTATGTCCTGATTGGTTGCTACCTTATTCCTTCAAGCCAATAGCATTAACAAGTTCAATTAAGAGAGCTGACATCAGAGTCAGTGATGAGGGCTGATCAGATTGAAGAGAAATAAATAGGACTAGGAATGTGACCTTATAGCTATATTTATTATTCCTAACATGATTGCAGTTTTTCAGGAGGACTTTACAAAAAGACTTAGAGTTATGACATTCTTTTTTTAGGAGGATTTATTTTTCTTCTGTTCTTTCTTTTTCAAGTGTGTGAGGTTTATTCAACTTTCTTTGTGTCATACATACACTCCTATGATATCTGTGGAGTTATGATTTATTAAGCACTTGTTATGTGCTAGACAATGTGCTAGGTACTTTACAAATATTACTCTCGTAATCTTAACTATCATCCTAAAAGTGAGTTATCATTATCCCCATTAACAGATGAAAAAAATGTGGTTAATAAGTAGTAGGGATGCTATTTAAACAAAAACTCTTAATATTCCAAGTGAAGACACTTAATAATCACAAGGCTACATAGCTTACTAGGGACCATACATTAGGATACTTAAAGAAAAGGCAAAACAACAACCACAACAACAATAAACAACTATTAAACTTGAGTCGGATGACCTCATGGAGTGCCTTTCTCCCTTATTACCATCTGAGTCTAGGGTCAGCTTATGAAAAGATAAAGGAAAGATGTGCCCAGTCAGGTTTGGCTGCAGCTGGACACTTACTTACCTGGGAAAGGAACAAATTTCTCCCTGGGTACTTCACCTTCAAAGCCAGCTTTTTGTAACTCTGAAATATTGCATCACTAGAACAATGCATGAGAAGCTCAGAACTAGTAACAGCCTGCCAGGTCCCTGCTGCAAAATCAAAGTCTCTCCAGCCCTCCTACTGTGAAGAAATCTGCTATTAATTCTCATTGTGATTTTCTAAGGTGAAACACAGATGCATGCAGTTCGACACTGCAAGTGGCTTTAGAAAAGGTCAGTAATTGTCCCACCTGGCAAAGATCACTCACAAATATAAATTGTTTTGGCTCTTTGTTTTTTTTTTTTTTTTTTTTTTTCCAATGGTTGTTTGTTAGCAAAAACTCATCACTCTTCCTTCATTCTCCATGGATACAAGAGACAAACAATAGTCACATGGCCAGGCTACTGTCTTTGGAGACATCCACCCTCCCGCCCCTCCTCCCAGATGAGGCATCCAGCATCTTGGATTTGTGAACATAACAGAGTGTGGGGGTGAGTCCATGTTACGTTATTCCGAAAGCGAGTTTGTGATACTGAGGAAGAAATGTCAGCTTGTTCAGCCCTGATCCTTTCTGACCTTTCACTGTTTTTGTGAACCACCTCCTTTACCCTGGAGAATAGGGAAAGAACTGCTCTAACTTGAGATTTGAAGACCCAGGTTAGAATTACAGCTCCCCCACCAAATGTGTATTCCTGGGGTGGTCACTTGGCTATGCTGAGCCTTAGTTCCCCTGGCTATGAAGTCAGTGTTATAATGCTTACCTTACAGGTTTGTTGTGAGGATGAAAATGAGAGAATGCAAGGAAAACAACATTGTGATCATATAAAGCAGAACCATTGTGATATTAACAGCAGTGTCTTTAGGAGGGCATGCGCAGTCCTGCTTTTCCCTTGCCCTGGCAGGCTTACCTGGTCAGGGATTCAGATGCAAGTAGTGGCCAAGGAAAGGAGGGAGGAGGTTGATTTGAGGCTGGTCTGCTAACTGCTGCTACAAGAAGTCAGGGCTCTAAAATGTGCAAATATCGCCTCAGTTTTCCATAACCCCAAAGTCAATCTTTAACATAGCCCATTTATCTTTTTCGCCTTAGACTTCTAAGGCTAAAAATGTTTTCTAGCTTATAATTATAACTCTAATGCTCTTTTAGGTTTACTTAAAGCATAATATATGTAAATATTAGGCATGGGATGTGCTTTGAAGCACGATTGAAAAAATTAAATTTTCTTCATACTTCCTAAGGATAACTTGGTGCCCTATGTTGATTTGAGACATCCTCAGGAATAAATAAATCAAATATTATGATCCTTCCTTCCTTCCTTCCTCCCTCCCTCCCTCTCTTCCTTCCTTCCTTCCTTCCTTCCTTCCTTCCTTCCTTCCTTCCTTCCTTCCTTCCTTCCTTCCTTCCCTCCTTTGTTTCTCTCCCCAGCACTTTTTCTCTTTTATAACAAGGGTATAAGGTTAAGTTTGTTGGAGCATTTAAAAAAATAATTCTACCTGGATATCACTAAAGATATATTAGTTATGAATCACTCACTGAGAATTTGGCATTACTGCTGGTAGGTAAATTTACATATTGACATTTTACTTGGACAAGCCAAGGATTGGTAAGAAACTGAGTTATAACATAGGTGAAGAGCTGTGGTTTACAAGTAGTTTTTATTTTGTTGTGTCACTGAAACTCCAAATATGCTCTTTTAATATAAGACTGGAATTGATGTCACAAATGGCTCAGATTTATTAACCCAAAGAAGACGCAGATTGTGTATGTTCAACTCCCATAGACCAGTGCACAAATCTAAAGAAACTCATCATTTGTTTGTGCTTTTTATAATTTATTTTGCTCCTCTTTCTTCAGCAATGAGAACAGTTCCTTGCAAAAAAACCCCAAACCCAAACCAAAACAAAACCAAAACCAAATCCCAAAGAGTTCTCTATTTGTCCCTAACCAGCAGGGAAAGAGTTTTCTTCAGTCAGTGAGACCACAGAGAACATCTGGCTGATTAGCAGATGTTAATGCCAGAATAGCTTTGGTTTGATCAACGATGTAATCAATCATGAAAGTTTTAATTTTAGCAAGGTTTAGACTGTTCCATTAAATAAAGATGGAACATGTCTAATGTTTCGGATTTTCAGAAAAAAATATATTTCTCTAAAAACAGTATTTTCAGAACATCTGCATGCATATAATTTTAGATGTGATTTTTAACATGTCCATATGGCAACTACCTTACCTAAAAAATGAAATTGGGGGAAGGTAAAGATTTATTTTTTCCTTGTGGCTGGGGAAGTACACAAGTTTTATGCATTATTAATTTTATGCATTGAAGAGACAGTAGGGAAAATAGAGACTAAAATATTGAGATTCAATTAGTTTATTTAGGAGGAAATTGTTTAATGGATGTTTTATGTTTTATACTTTATGCATTCATATCATAGTATTTGAACATGGATTTTACTTTTGTCTTCTTTAACTGGACAAAATAAAGAACAAGAAAATAGCACAACAGAATGAAAAATTAAAGAGAAGCCAAAGCAAAATGAGAGTGAAACAGTCAATGCCAATTATTATACAAGGGGAAATTATGATGCCAAAGTATTAGTTAAAAAAAAAAAGATGTAATCTGAAAGCAAGGAAAGAATAAAACCCATCAGAAATATGCCAAGGGAAAAGGAATAGAAGATGGAAGAACAAAGAAAAATAGGCAAGGATTATATGGAAAATTTTTACAAAATGAATTTGCAGAAGAGAGAAATTACTTGCTTACAAGTTGGTGCCAAAAAGGCAGGAAAGGGCCAGGCATGGTGGTTCATGCCTGTAATCCCAGCACTTTGGGAGGCCAAGGCGGGCAGATCATCTGAGGTCAGGAGTTCGAGACCAGCCTCACCAATATTATGAAACCCTGTCTCTACTAAAAATACAAAAATTAGCCAGACATGGTGGCATGAACCTGTAGTCCCAGCTACTGGGGAGGCTGAGACAGGAGAATCGCTTGAACCCAGGAGGCAGAGGTTGTAGCAAGCTGAGATCACGCCATTGCACTCCAAAGTGGGCAACAAGAGTAAAACTCTATCTTAAAAAAAAAACAAAAAAAAACAACAAAAAAAACCAGAAAGACAAGAAAGGAGACTAAAGTCCAAGGACATGTTTTTCAGAAAATTTCTCCGATGGATAATCTAGCAGAACTGATTACTTCCCATCATAATAAAAAATCTGAGGTCTACTAGGTAGATCCACAGAGGTCTTATTTCAATTAGTCAAAATGCTCAAATTAATGTGATAACAAAACTTTGGAATCATATAAGTAGTAACCACTTTCTGTTTGTTACAATAAACTCAGATATGTCTCTTAGTCTAAACTAGTTTTATTGTATCTACAAACAGAAATACAAATGAAAACCTCTCTAATATTATGGGTACATCAAATGGATTGTTTCTTACATTTTAAGAATTTTATACACACTAAATTCATTTCAGCAGCACAATAAAATGAGGAAAAGTACAATTATTTTCCCTCTTTATGGACAGGAAATAGAGGCCCAAAGATTAAAACCCACCTCACATTCCACGGCTAGTACATGGAAGAATTAGGATTCAAACTCAAATACCCTCACAACCAACCACTGTGCTATGGTGATGGTTTGTAGATTTATGTTAAACTATAACTGAAAAAGAAATTTAGAAGCATTTTATGTATAATTTTTCTCATAGTTTAAATGAAAGTAAAGGAAGAGATGGCCAAATTTTATTCTCCCATGGTAAGAAATAAAATGCGTCCAAACCAAATAAATAATTCACTTCTCCCTCATCCCTAAAGATCAAATAAGTTAAACATACTCTGAAATAAGACTGTCTGTTTTTGCTACTTCTCTTATTAAAAAAAAAAAAAGAAAACTCTTTGAGAATAAACCTTAAGCCTAACATTTCAAACATTTTGATTAAAAAAACAATTTTCTAACGTCAACCAAGGGTGGTTCTCTCTATAGCCATTCTGAACTATTTTCTTTCCTAGAAGTATTGATTATTAAAAATAAACAAATAAATAAGGTTGTTAGTTCATTGGTACCAAATTTACTTCCTTTTGAGGAAAGAAGGAAGTAAAAATATAACAGTACGATTTAATTTTTCTTCATATTAATTTGAAATTTTTTTATTAGTGGTATCACATGCATTAGTCAGAGTTCTCCAAAGAAACAGAACCAACAGGATATATATGTCCAAGACAGGGATAGAGAGAAAGAGAGAGAGAAAGAGATTGATTTGGTTCAGGATTGGCTCACACCATGATAGACACTGGCAAGTCCGGTAAATCCAAAATTGACAGGGTAGTCCGGCAGGCTAGAGACCCAGGGAAGAGTTCACGTTGCAGTTCAAGTCCAAAGGCAGACTGTGGGCAGAATTGTCTATTTCTGGAGAGCAGCATTTTTGTTTTCTTTTAAGATCTTCAACTAATTGGATAAGGCCCACTCACAATTTAGAGGGTAATCTGTTTACTGCACGTCTGCTGATTTAAATGTTAATCTCATCTAAAAAATACCTTCACTACAACATCAACAGCAGTGCTTAACAAAATATCTGAGTACCACAGCATAGCCAAATGACCACACAACATTTTCTATCAAATCAAAAAAAAAAAAAAATTCTAAACGATTTTTTTTTCTGCAAAGAGATGCTGACCTTTGATATCAAAATCTAGAGCCAGTAGATAACCACTTAATATGAAATATTGGAGTTTACAATTTATTTCTATTACACATAGAAAAGTATGTCTGTCAGTTACATATTTCTCATTTTGTGGGTCTAGAGAGAATGTTGGTACTCAAAGTAGAAGAGAAAAAGAGTTACTGGTCATACTTGAATGGTACATTCTATGCCAGCCTTGAGATCTGTGTGTGTCATTGCTGACTATATGAGATCACTTTACAATATATTTTTTGGTTACCGTAGGAACAGAACCTGGAAGAGGCCCAGGATGAGGAAACCATATTCTGAATATCATTGTAGAGTGATGTGTGCTATTTCGAGGGATGGGTAGGGAGCACTTCCTATTAAGGAGCGGCTTTTATTGCTTGTGGTGTTTTAGAAAGTTAGCATCCAACCTGCAATCTTTTATTATTTTTATGTGACTTTAAAAAGCAGCGTTTCTGTGGAGCTGCAGGGCTTTTGAAAATGAATTCAGCTGGCACATTGAATTGGGATGTAGCAAGATGGATGGCAAATTCATATTCCACTGAATCACATGACTTGCATCAATTTAGTGTGTCAGCTAAAAAGTTTAAGGAGAGGGGGAAAAATCAGTTAAAGAAATTTTAACTCTGTCAAAACTGAGTTTAGGGAACCTGTGGTTATTAAAGAAACTTTATATTGTGAATTGTCATAGAGGTTTTAAAACCTGTTAATATGGTGATATTTCAGTTTAAATTTGGATGTCAACACACTTGGTGGTTCAGATTTTGGACTACCATTTTGAAGTTTAAAACAAAAAACAAGGAAGAGTGAATGAAAAGAGATGCATATGTTAGGATTGCCCATAGTTTAAGATAAGAACATCCTGAGTGCTATCAATTGGATAAACAAAATTGCAACAATTTTCTATGAAAGGTAGTTCTGTTCAAGCAATACAGAAAGTAAGACTGCATGGATTTTTCTGATATTTGGGTAATACTTTAAATGAAAGAATACATATATTTATTGCATTAATATTACCTACTACATGCCAGATACTATTCTAGGTATTCAGAATAGAATCAATAAACAAATCAGAAAATCTTGGAGCTTGCCTTTTTGCAGAGGTAAATAAGAAAAGAACCATAAATGTAAGAAAGATGCCAATTGTATAGTGTGTCAAAAGGTAATTAGCAGGATTAAATAATGAAAAAAATTCAGCAGGATTGCAGAGATTGACAGTGCCTTGGTGGAGTTGGAAGGGAGGTTTGGTTGCTTACATAAGTCTCACTGATAAGGTGACATTTGAGAAGGGATTTAAAGTAGGTACTGGAGTTTGCCACTTGCTTAACCAGAGGAAGAATACTCCAGGCAGAAGGAAAAGCAAGCCTGAAGCCTCATGAGGGAGGGGGAATATTGTGAGATAAAATCAGAGGGAGCTATATTAGGAAGGTTCTCAAGGCCAATTAACTGAATTTGGTTTTGACTCTGAGTGAGAAGAGGAGCCATCAGTGGGTTGGAGAAAGGAAGTGAAATAATTGAACTTATCTACTAAGGAGATGACCCTGACTATGTGTTGAGAATAAACTGTAGAGGGTAAGGTGGAAGCAGGGCAGTAACACAAGACAGAGATGCTGGAGACCTACCCCAAGGTGACAGCCATGAAGTAGGTGAGAAGTTGATTAGATTCTGGGCATAGTTTGAATTTAGAACCAATAGGCTCTTTTGGCAGCCTGGATATGGGAAGCAAGAGAAAGATACCAGTCAGAGATGACTCACAGGTTTTTGGTTTGGGTAGTGGAAAGGATGGATTTGTCAGGAATTTACTTGGGCTAAGCTGCAGAATGAGTGGTTTGGTGGAAATGAGCAGTTCAGTCATAGATGACTGAAGCTGAGTTATCTATCATTTGATTATACAGGTTGTGATTTAGAAGATGCTTCTCAGCTGCGAGTTGGTACCATGTAGATGGGAGATAGGTCAGATAACATACAATCAACAATACTTGATGATTTTGGACTAAAAGTAATAGCAATTTCATATGATTCAATCTTATAAAAAGCTTTAGAATTGAAACAGATTACCAAGATTTGGAGATAGAAATATAGATACGTAGGATGGAAGCTTGAGAGAGCCCTACATTAGGAAGCTGGAAGAAAAATGAGGAGAAAACAACAAAGGAAAGAAAACTGTGTTGTCCAGGAAGCCAACTTGCAAAATTGAATCAAAATGGAGGATGTAATCCTTGATTCACATGCCAGTGATAGATTGTGTAAGATGAAAATTGATTATTAAATTTAACAATATGGAGATCATTGGTAACCTTGATAAGATTTTGTGCTGGTGGAGTATGGGGGTTAAAGCATAATTTGAGTAGTTCCAAATAATACAGATGGGAGGAGAATTGACAATCACGCATATGGACAGATCTTTTAAGAAATTTGTCATAGAAGTTGAATTCCTAGGTATTTTATTCTCTTTGAAGCAGTTGTGAAAGGGAGTTCACTCATTATTTGGCTCTCTGTTTGTCTGTTATTGGTGTATAGGAATGCTTGTGATTTTTGCACATTGATTTTGTATCCTGAGACTTTGTTGAAGTTGCTTATCAGCTTAAGGAGATTTTGGACTGAGAAGATGGGGTTTTCTAAATATACAATCATGTCCTCTGCAAACAGGGACAATTTGACTTCCTCTTTTTGTGAGGGACCTCTTCAAGGAGAACTACAAACCACTGCTTAATGAAATAAAAGAGGACAAAAACAAATGGAAGAACATTCCATGCTCATGGGTAGGAAAGATCAATGTGAAAATAGCCATACTGCCCAAGGTAATTTATAGATTCAATGCCATCCCCATCAAGCTACCAATGACTTTCTTCACAGAATTGGAAAAATCTATTTTAAAGTTAATATGGAACCAAAAAAACAGCCTGCATTTCCAAGATAATCCTAAGCCAAAAGAACAAATTTGGAGGCATCACGCTACCTGACTTCAAACTATACTACAAGGCTACAATAACCAAAACAGCATGGTACTGGTACCAAAACGGAGATATAGACCAATGGAACAGAACAGAGTCCTCAAAAATAATACCACACATCTATCTACAACCATCTGATATTTGACAAACCTGACAAAAACAAGAAATGGGGAAAGGATTCCCTGTTTAATAAATGGTGCTGGGAAAATTAGCTAGCTCTATGTAGAAAGCTGAAACTGGATCCCTTCCTTACATCTTATACAAAAATTAACTCAAGATGGATTAAATATTTAAATGTTAGACCTAAAACCATAAAAACCCTAAAAGAAAACCTAGGCAATACCATTCAAGACATAGGCATGGGCAAGGACTTCATGTCTAAAACACCAAAAGCAATGGCAACAAAAGCCAAAATTGACAAATGGGATCTCATTAAACTAAAGAGCTTCTGCACAGCAAAAGAAACTGCCATCAGAGTGAACAGACAACTTACAGAATGGAAAAATTTTTACAATCTACCCATCTGACAAAGGGATAATATCCAGAATCTACAAAGAACTTAAACAAATTACAGGAAAAAATCAATCCCATCAAAAAGTGGGTTAAGGATATGAACAGACACTCCTCAAAGGCAGACATTTATGCAGCCAACAGACACATGAAAAAATGTTCATAAACACTGGTAATCAAAGAAAGGCAAATCAAAACCACAATGAGATACCATCTCACAACAGTTAGAATGGTGATCACTAAAAAGACAGGAAACAACAGGTGCTGAGAGGATGTGGAGAAATAGGAACACTTTTACACTGTTGGTGGGACTGTAAACTACTTCAACCAATGTGGAAGACAGTGTGGCAATTCCTCAAGTATCTAGAACTAGAAATACCATTTGACCCAGCCATCCCATTACTGGGGATATACCCAAAGGATTGTAAATCATGCTGTTATAAAGAGGCATGCACACGTATGTTTATTGCGGCACTATTCACACTAGCAAAGATTGGAATCAACCCAAATGTCCATCAGTGATAGACTGGATTAAGAAAACGTGGCACATATACACCATGGAATACTATGAAGCCATAAGAAAGGATGAGTTCATGTCCTTCGTAGGGAAATGGATGAAGTTGGAAACCATCATTCTCAGCAAACTATTGCAAGGACAGAAAGCCAAACACTGCATGTTCTCACTCATAGGTGGGAATTGAACAATGAGAACACTTGGACACAGGAGGGGGAACATTACACATGGGGCCTGTCGTGGGATAGGGGGAGGGGGAAGGGATAGCATTAGGAGATATACCTAATATAAATGATGTGTTAATGGGTGTAGTACACCAACATGGCACATGTATACGTATGTAACAAACCTGCACGTTGTGTGTATGTACCTGAGAACTTAAAATATAATAAAAAAATAAAATAAATTAGAAAAAAAAAATTTGTCATACAGAAGACTGGATGAATGAGGTGTTTGGTGAAAGAGGATCTGAGGCTTATATGGTTTGGCTGTGTCCCTACCCAAATCTCATCTTGAATTGTAGTTCCTATAATCCCCACATGTCATTGAAAGGACCTGGTGGGAAGTAATTGAATCATGAGGGCAGTTATCTCCATGCTGTTCTTGTGATAGTGAAGGAGTTCCCAGGAGACATAGTGGTTTTATAAGGGTTTTTCCCCTTTTGCTCAGCACTTCTCCTTGCTGCCACCATGTGAAGAAGGCTATGTTTACTTCCCCTTCTGCCCTGATTCTAAGTTTCCTGAGGCCTCCCCAGCCCTGTGGAACTGAGAGGCAATTAAAGCTTTTTTCTTTGTAAATTACCCAGTCACGAGTATGTCCTTATAGCAACGTGAAAATGAACGAATACAGATGTCAACCTAAATTTTTTTTTTTATGGGAGAAAAGTTTACATGATGATTGGAATTAACCTAGAGATGAAAAATTTCATGACGCCAGAGAAAGAGGGAACAATTGCCAGGCCAAATGTCCTTGGGTAGGCAAAAGAAAGAAATTCAGTTTATAGTTAGAAGAGCTGGCTCTTAGAATGTCACATAAACCATTTAACTCTATTAACAGAATGGAAGGCAGACTTTATGGGCACAAATGCAGGTGGGTTGGAAGTTATACTGATATGAGCATGCAAAAGTTCTTTTTTTACTTGTTTCTATTTTCTTACTGAAAAAGAAAGCAAAATTATCAGTTGAAAGTGAAAATGGGGAAGATGTATTGCAGACTGTAGGAGTGTATGATATAGTTACTAGATGATTTGGAGATTGAATAGGCTGGGGAAATGTAGTAGAATTCCCATGTGGTACTATGGGTCCTTGGAAGATGGTGGCCATCAATTTAAAGCAAAGATAATGATCTTCCTACAAACATATTCTGCTTCATGGGTGCTAGTATAAGGAGGAAGAGAAATGAAATTATTAGGGCTAAGGTTTTCCAGGTGAATGAAAAGAATATACAGAGGAGCAACTGAGTTGAGTTTATCTATACAGGAGACTAATCATTAATATAATGGGAACATAGTATCCAAGCTGTGTAAGGAAAACAGTGACAATGAAAGTGGGCAGGTGGAATAAGAAAAGATGACAGAATTAAGGATCTAAGGACCACTGGAGTTGGGATACTAAAGTCAGTGAACTGAAAAGTTGGAAATTGAAGATATAGAAGAAATGTAATTATTGGTATGCGAGACCTGGGATTATGACTATGAGAGTAAATGCGTAAGGTAGGAAGGAAGATAAGGTCATTGGAGGAGAAAACATCAAGAAACTGAGACCCACTCTTTTGGAAGTATCAGCAGGGTAGATATTGAAATGATAAGAAGTTAATCCAGTGGGCTCATTTAGTTCCAAAATAAAATGATTGAATATTTTAAGCCTTACAACTTATTTTATATGTTTAAATGCAAACACATTGAAAATCCCGAAAGGCCTTGTTTTGGAATGTGCAAGCATGAATAAATAATTCTTCTATAAAGATAAAATGGCTGAGAATCCTGCAAAACTTTGTATTCAATATTCAAAAATGAATATTGAAAATTTTAGATATTAAAATATTTAAAGGATGATTTATATTATCAGGTATTGCAATACACTATAAATTATAATAAAAGTAAAACAACAATAAAATAATGTAACAATGAACCACAAATTAACAGAGAGGCCAATTTAACACAGTAAATAATTCAGAAATAGATAATGGTATGTTGGATTTATTGTATGATAGAACTAGCATCACAGATAAACACATTGAGAAAGTCTTATTTAATAACTAAATTTAGTATAAACAGTCAACTGCTGGAAGAAAAATAGATTCCCATAACTTACATCAAAATGAAATTTAAAAAAGAAATTACTTGAAAAAAATTACAGAAAAATGGGAAAAAAACAAAGAGAATTACTTTCCATATTTTAATATAGGAAAGGGACCCTTTCAGAGACCTGATAGGATTGACATTTTAAAAAGGTTACTCTGGCTATTGTATGAAGAATGATTGGGAAGCATAAGATGGGATGAGAGAGATAAGTTGGAAGGCTATTGCAAAGTGCACATGAGAAATCATGGTGGTGTACATGAAGCTACCAGCTTCTGGTGGAGAAAAAATGCAAAGATTTGAACTGTGAGTCAATTATATCCCAGATCCAATGACCAATCTCTTCCAAAAGAATCACTTCCTTAAGATTGAGAAAAACCACTCTCAAATTTGAGATTTTTCTGAAATATCAGGAAATATCAGGAAATAGCAAAAATAGTACAGTCCTGTGTATTCTTCACCCAGCTTTCTCCAATGGTAACATTACAAAAAATAACCGCAGTAAAGTATCAAAACCAGAAAACTGGTATTATTTCAATACAGTAGCCGGGCTGGAGATTACTCAGATTTTCATGGTTTTATATGCATTAGTGTGTGTGTGTGTGTCTGTGTGTGTGTTGCTCAGAACGATTTTATTCCATAAATCATTATCACAATCAAGACACAGAATTGTTCTAGCACTGGATTCTCTTGTTCTACTTTTTTTTTTTTTTTTTTTTTTATAGTCACCCTCCCCATTACTATCCCTTGGATATCATTAAACTGTTCTCATCTATAAAATTTTATCATTTTGATTTTTTGACAGCTTTATTAAGATGTAATTTACCTACCACACAGTTCATCTATTTAAGGTGTACAATCCAATGGTTTTTGATACTGCAAGATCATTATAATGTAGATCTCATAAACTTTGCTGTTTTAACTATTTTTAAGTGTACAATTCGGTGGCATGAATTATATTCACAATGTTGTGCCTCTATCATCACTGTTAATTTCCAAAATTTTTTTATCACCCAAACAGAAACTACTCCTTAGGCAGCGACTCCACCATTTTTTCGTTCCCCCAACCCATAGCAATCTCTGATCTTTCTCTGTCTCTATGAATTTTCCAATTCTAGGTCCTCATAGAAGTGGAAACATACAATATGTATCCTTTTTTTGTTGGTTTATTTCACTTAGCATGTTTTCAAGGTTCTTCCATGCTGTAGCATTTATCAGAACATTATTCCTTTTTATAAATGAATAATATTCTATTGAATGTGTATACCGCATTTTGTGTAATGCTATATAAATGAAATCATATAGTACATAACCCCCAGAAATTGGCTTTTTATATACAATGTCTTTGAGATTGTTTTATCTGTCTCCCAACCCCCAAAATGACTCCTGTGTTGATTTATTAATGCTACCAATTTTTTCCCTCCCAATTTTGACAACTAATATTTGTGATTTTAAATTTAAACCATGATTTTTTAAAATAACTATTTGAGTCATATCCTATATGATCTTATGTGTAATATTATTTTTCGGTGTTCTAAAATGTCCTCTTTATTTTCCTCTTTAAGAAAAAATTTTTAAAGGAAGAAGTGGTAGGGTTTCCTGTTTTCTGACTCTCTTAGGAAAGCCTAATTTTATTGAAATATATTCAGATAATATAGTTGGTATTTCTTCTATTCTCGATCTTGTGTCACAGTTTTCTTTATAGCCTAATATATGGTCAATTTTGTGAAGGTTTTATGAACATTCTCTGTTTTCATGACAGAATTCAATTAGTATCCACTGTATCCAACTTAGTATTTATGTTATTTTGAGCTTTACATCTTCTTCATTTTATTTTTTCCCAATTGATTCAGAATGACAGAGAGAATGAAACACTTCTTTTATACCAATGTTTCCATCTGTTTTACCTTGTTTTACTGTCTTCTAGCTTTCAATATTTCTTCAGTGAAGTCTCATGCTGGATTTTCCCCCTTCATAGCCAATTAAATCTTTTGACTGGCTATCCTAAGGATTTGTTTTATTAAAGTTATATAGCTTTCAGAATATAAATTATGGACATGTTTTGTAAGACTTAGATTTAGTGTTTTTGGTGCTATGATACAATTCTTATTAGTATCTATTTTTTGTCATTTATTTATTTATTTACTTATTTATTTTTTATTGTTATACTTTAAGTTCTAGAGTACATGTGCACAACGTGCAGGTTTGTTACATATGCATACATGTGCCATGTTGGTGTGCTGCACCCATCAACTCGTCATTTACATCAGGTATATCTCCTAATTCTATCCCTCCCACACCTCCCCACAATAGGACCCGGTGTGTGATGTTCCTCATCCTGTGTCCAAGTGATCTCATTATTCAGTTCCCACCTATGAGTGAGAACATGCGGTATTTGGTTTTCTGTTCTTGTGATAGTTTGCTGAGAATAACGGTTTCCAGCTGCATCCATGTCCCTACAAAGGACACAAACTCATCCTTTTTTATGGCTGCATAGTATTCCTATGTGCCACATTTTCTTAACCAGTCTGTCACTGATGGACATTTGGGTTGATTCCAAGTCTTTCCTATTGTGAATAGTGCTGCAATAAACATACGTGTGCATGTGTCTTTATAGCAACATGACTTATAATCCTTTGGGTATATTCCCAGAAGTGGGATGGCTGGGTCAAATGGTATTTCTAGTTCTAGATCCTTGAGGAATCACCACACTGTTTTCCACAATGATTGAACTAGTTTACAGTCCCACCAACAGTGTAAAAGTGTTCCTATTTCTCCACATCCTCTCCAGCACCTGTTGTTTCCTGATTTTTTAATACTGCCATTCTAAGTGGTGTGAGATGGTATCTCGTTGTGGTTTTGATTTGCATTTCTTTGATGGCGAGTGATGATGAGCATTTTTCCATGTGTCTGTTGGCTCTATGAATGTCTTCTTTTGAGAAGTGGCTGTTCATATCCTTTGCCCACTTTTTGATGGGGTTGTTGGTCTTTTTCTTGTAAATTTGATTGAGTTCTTTATAGGTTCTGGATATTAGCCCTTTGTTAGATGAGTAGATTGCAAAAATTTTCTCCCATTCTGTAGGTTGCCTGTTCATTCTGATGGCAGTTTCTTTTGCTGTGCAGAAGCTCTTTAGTTTAATTAGATCCCATTGGTCAATTTTGGCTTTTGTTGCCGTTGCTTTTGGTGTTTTAGACATGAAGTCCTTGCCCATGTCTATGTCCTTAATGGTATTACCTAGGTTTTCTTCTAGGGTTTTTATAGTTTTAGGTCTAACATTTAAGTCTCTAATCCATCTTGAATTAATTTTCATATAAGGAGTAAGGAAAGGATCCAGTTTCAGCTTTCTACTTATAGCTAGCCAATTTTCCCAGCATCATTTATTAAATAGGGGATCCTTTCCCCATTTCTTGTTTTTGTCAGGTTTGTCAAAGATCAGATGGCTGTAGATGCGTGGTATTATTTCTGAGGGCTCTGTTCTCTTCTGTTGGTCTATATCTTTGTTTTAGTACGAGTACCATGCTGTTTTGGTTACTACCGCCTTGTAGTATAGTTTGAAGTCAGGTAGCATGAAGCCTTCCGCTTTGTCCTTTTGGCTTAGGATTGTCTTGGCAATGAGGGCTCTTTTTTGGTTCCATATGAACTTTAAAGCAGTTTTTTCCAATTCTGTGAAGAAAGTCATTGGTAGCTTGATGGGGATGGCATTGAATCTATAAATTACCTTGGGCAGTATGACCATTTTCACAATATTGATTCTTCCTATCCATGAGCATGGTATGTTCTTCCATTTGTTTGTATCCTCTTTTATTTCACTGAAGAGTGGTTTGTAGTTCTCCCTGAAGACATCTTTTACATCCCTTGTAAGTTGGATTCCTAGATATTTTATTCTCTTTGAAGCTATTGTGAATGGGAGTTCATTCATGATTTGGCTCTCTGTTTGTCTGTTACTGGTGTATAAGAATGCTTGTGATTTTTACACATTGATTTTGTATCCTGAGTCTTTGTTGAAGTTGCTTATCAGCTTAAGGAGATTTTGGGCTGAGACAATGGGGTTTTCTAAATATACAATCATGTCATCTGCGAACACGGACAATTTGACTTCTTCTTTTCCTAACTGAATAGCCTTTATTTCTTTCTCTTGCCTGATTGCCCTAGCCAGAACTTCCAACACTATGTTGAATAGGAGTAGTGAGAGAGGGTATCACTCTCTTGTGCCAGTTTTGAAAGGGAGTGCTTCCAGTTTTTGCCCATTCCATATGATATTGGCTGTGGGTTTGTCATAAATAGCTGTTATTATTTTGAGATATGTTGCATCCACACCGAATTTATTGAGAGTTTTTAGTATGAAGGGCTGTTGAATTTTGTCAAAGGCCTTTTCTGCATCTATTGAGATAATCGTGGTTTTTGTCTTTGGTTCTGTTTATACGCTGGATTACGTTTATTGATTTGCATATGTTGAACCAGCCTTGCATCCCAGGGATGAAGTCCACTTGATCATGGTACCAGCTCCTCCTTGTACCTCTGGTAGAATGCAGCTGTGAATCCGTCTGGTCCTGAACTTTTTTTGGTTGGTAGGCTATTAATTATTGCCTCAATTTCAGAGCCTGCTATTGGTCTATTCACGGATTCAACTTCTTCCTGGTTTAGTCTTGGGAGAGTGTAAGTTTCCAGGAAATTATCAATTTCTTCTAGGTTTTCTAGTTTATTTGCGTAGAGGTGTTTATAGTATTCTCTGATGATAGATTGTATTTCTGTGGGGTCGGTGGTGATATCCCCTTTATCATTTTTTATTGTGTCTATTTGATTCTTCTCTCTTTTCTTCTTTATTAGTCTTGCTAGCAGTCTATCAATTTTGTTGATCTTTTCAATAAACCAGCTCCTGGATTCATTGATTTTTTTGGAAGGTTTTTTGTGTCTCTATCTCCTTCAGTTCTGCTCTGATCTCAGTTATTTCTTGCCTTCTGCGAGCTTTTGAATGTGTTTGCTCTTGCTTGTCTAGTTCTTTTAATTGTGACGTTAGAGTGTCAATTTTAGATCTTTCCTGCTTTCTCTTGTGGGCATTTAGTGCTATAAATTTCCCTCTACACATTGCTTTAGATGTGTCTCAGAGATTCGAGTATGTTGTATCTTTGTTCTCATTGGTTTCAAAGAACGTCTTTATTTCTGCCTTCATTTCATTATGTACCCAGTAGTCATTCAGGAGCAGGTTGTTCACTTTCCATGTAGTTGAGTGGTTTTGATTATGAGTTTCTTAGTTCTGAGTTCTACTTTGATTGCACTGTGGTCTGAGAGACAGTTTGTTATAATTTCTGTTCTTGTACATTTGCTGAGGGGTGCTTTACTTCCAACTATGCGGTCAGTTTTGGAATAAGTGTGATGTGGTGCTGAGAAGAATGTATATTCTTGTATATTCTGTTGCTTTGGGGTGGATAGTTCTTTAGATGTCTATTAGGTCCGTTTGGTGCAGAGTTGAGTTCAATTCCTGGATATCCTTGTTAACTTTCTGTCTCATTGATCTGTCTAATGTTGACAGTGGGGTGTTAAAGTCTCCCATTATTATTGTGTGGGAGTCTAAGTCTCTTTGTAAGTCTCTAAGGACTTGCTTTATGAAGCTGGGTGCTCCTGTATTGGGTCATATATATTTAGGATAGTTAGTTAGCTCTTCCTGATGAATTGATCCCTTTACCATTATTTAATGACCTTCTTTGTCTCTTTTGATCTTTGATGGTTTAAAGTCTGTTTTATCAGAGACTAGGATTGTAATCCCTGCTTTTTTTTTGTTTTCAATTTGCTTGGTAGATCTTCCTCCATCCCTTTATTTTGAGCCTATGTGTGTCTCTGCATGTGAGATGGGTCTCCTGAATATAGAAAACTGATGGGTCTTGACTCTTTATCCAGTTTGCCAGTCTGTGTCTTTTAATTGGACCATTAATCCATTTACATTTAAGGTTAATATTGCTATGTGTGAACTTGATCCTGTCATTATGATATTAGCTGGTAATTTTCTCGCTAGTTGATGCAGTTTTTTCCTAGCATCAATGGACTTTACATTTTGACATGTTTTTGCAATGGCTGGTACCAGTTGTTCCTTTCCATGTTTAGTGCTTCCTTCAGGATCTCTTGTAGGGCAGTTCTGGTGGTGATAAAATCTCTAAGCATTTGCTTGTGTGCAAAGGATTGTATTACTCCTTCACTTATGAAACTTAGTTTGGCTGGATATGAAATTCTGGGTTGAAGATTTTTTTCTTTAAGAATGTTGAATATTGGCCCCCACTCTCTTCTGGCTTAGAGAGTTTCTCCTGAGAGATCTGTTGTTAGTCTGATGGGCTTCCCTTTGTGTGTAACCCGACCTTTCTCTCTGGCTGCCCTTAACATTTTTTCCTTCATTTCAACTTTGGTGAATCTGACAATTCTGTGTCTTGGAGTTGCTCTTCTCAAGGAGTATCTTTGTGGCATTCTCTGTATTTCCTGAATTTGGATGTTGGCCTGCCTTACTAGTTTGGGGAAGTTCTCTCGGATTATATCCTGCAGAGTGTTTTCCAACTTTGTTCCATTTTCCCCATCACTTTCAGGCACACCAATCAGACATAGATTTGGTCTTTTCACATAATCCCATGTTTCTTGGAGGCTTTGTTAATTTCTTTTTACTCTTTTTTCTCTACATATCTCTTCTTGCTTCATTTCATTCATTTGATCTTCAATCACTGATCCTCTTTCTTCCAGTTGATCGAGTTGGTTACTGAAGCTTGTGCATTTGTCCCGTAGTTCTTGTGTTATGGTTTTCATCTCTATCCATTCTTTTAAGGTCTTCTCTGCATTGATTATTCTAGTTATCCATTCATCCATTCTTTTTTCAAGGTTTTTAGTTTCTTTGAGCTGGTTACGTAGTTCCTCCTTTAGCTCTGAGAAGTTTGATCGACTGAAGCTTTCTTCTCTCAACTGGTCAAAGTCATTCTCCATCCAGCTTTTATCCGTTGCTGGCAATGAGCTGTATTCCTTTGGAGGGGGAGATGTGCTCTGATATTTTGAATTTCCAACTTTTCTGCACTGCTTTTTCCCCATCTTTATGGTTTTATCTGCCTTTGGTCTTTGATGATGGTGATGTATTGATGGGGTTTTGGTGTGGGTGTCCTTTCTGTTTGTAGTTTTCCTCCTAACAGTCAGGACCCTCTGCCATAGGTCTGTTTGGAGTTTGCTTGAGGTCCACTCCAGACCCTGTTTGCCTGGGTATCAGCAGTGGAGACTGCAGAAGATAGAATATTGCTGAACAGCAAGTGTTGCTGTCTGATTCTTGCTCTGGAAGTATCGTCTCAGGGGTGTACCCCGCCGTGTGAGGTGTGAGGTGTCGGTCTGCACCTAGTGGGGGATGTCTCCTAGTTAGGCTACTCAGGGGTCTGGGACCCACTTGAATAGGCAGTCTGTCCATTCTCAGATCTCAACTTCCATGTTGGGAGATCCACTGCTCTCTTCAAAGCTGTCAGGCAGGGGCATTTATCTCGGTCAAGGTTTCTGCTGCTTTTTGTTTAGCTATGCGCTGTCCCCAGGGGAAGAGTCTAGAGAGGCAGGGCAGCCTCCTTGAGGTGTGGTGGGCTCCATACAATTTGAGCTTTCCTGCAGCTTTGTTTACCTGCTTAAGCCTCAGCAATGGCAGGAGCACTTCCCCTGGCCTTGCTGCCACCTTGCAGTTAGATCTCAGACTGCTGTGCTAGCATTGAGGGAGGCTCCGTGGGCATGGGACCCTCTGGGCCAGGTGTGGGATATAATCTCCTGGTGTGCCGTTTGTTAAGACCCTTGGTAAAGTGCAGTATTAGGGTGGGAATTACCCGATTTTCCAGGTGTTGTGTGTCTCAATTTCCTTTGACTAGGAAAAGGAATTCCCTTCCTCCTTGCACTTCCCACATGAGGCAATGCCTCACCCTGCTTCAGCTCTCGCTGGTTGGGCTACACTCACAGACCAGTGCCAACTGTCCGACACACCCCAGTGAGATGAACCCAATACCTCAGTTGAAAATGCAGAAATCACCCATCTTCTGTGTTGCTCACGCTGGGATCTGGAGGCTGGAGCTGTTCCTATTCGGCCATCTTGGTTGTGCCCCCATTTTTGTCATTTATTGTTAGTTTATAAAAATAAAAAAAAAACAAAAATTAGTTTATAAAAAGTAATTTTTGTGTGGTGATCTTACATCCAGGAGCCCTGCTAAACTCATTTACTAGTTCTAAATGTTTTCTTTTTTAAGTAGTTTTTAAGCCTGGGCAAAATAGTGAGAACCTGTCTTTACAAACAATTAAAACAATTAGCCAGATGTGGTGGTGCATGTCTGTAGTCCCAGCTGCTCAGGAGTCTGAGACAGAGAAGTTCTTGAGCCCAGCAGTTTGAGGCAGCAATGAGCCATGACTGTACCATTGTTCTCCAGCTCAGGCAACAGAGCAAGACCCTGTCTCAAAGAAAAGAAAGTGTCTTCAATTATTTTCTGTGTAAATATGTATGCCTTCTGTGAATAGAAGCAGTTTTATTTCTTTTTTTGAACTTCATAATTTCTATTTTTTTTTCTCATTTCACCAGTTAGGCCATCCAGTGATGTTGAATAAGATTAGTACACGTGAATATCCTTATCTTTTCCCAGTCTTGGAGATAACAATATTTAGTTTTCCTCTATTAATTATGACATCTCTGATGTATGTTCAATTGGTAGTTGAAAGCACTATCAATTGTATTGTTTGGTGGACTTTTTTATTCATGTACATTAGGTCAGGGTGGTTAATTATGTTGTTCAACTCTTCTGTTTACTCAACTGATTTTTTGTTCTATTGACTCCAGAGAGGAATGCTAACATTTCCAAATACATCTGTGGATTTTTCTATTTATCCTTTGAGTTCTATTTATCTTTGTTGTGTCTGTGTAGAAAAGCTTTATATTGATGAATACACATTTATAATTATTAGGTGTTCTAATAATTCATGGTGATTTACCCAATTTATCCACTGTCTCTTGATCATTATAATATTAAAAATATTCCTAGATATTCTTGGTGAATTAACCCACTTATCCAAGTAAATGTTCATTGTTCTAAAGTCTACTTTGACTGAATTTCATGTAGACTCTCTAGCTTTCGAGTAGTGTTTGCATAACATATATGTATATATAGCCATCCATTAAATTTTAACCTATCCATGTTTCTATAGTTTGAATATTTGTTTCCTCTAAAACTCATATTGAAATTTAATTTTCAGCGTGGTAGTATTGAGAGGGGGGCCTTTAAGAGGTGATTGAATCATGAGGTCTCTGCCTTCATGAATGGATTAATACATTTATGACTTAATGGAGTAATGGTTTAAAGAGTGGTTATGGGAATGGAACTAGTTACTTTATAAGAGGAAGAGTGACCTGAGCTAATGTGCTAACACCCTTAGCCCCCCACCATGTAATGCCTGGTGCTCCCCCAGTACTCTGCAGAGAGTCTTCACCAGCAAGAAGGCTCTCACCTGATGTAGCCCCTTGACTTTGAGCTTCTTAGCCTCCACAACTGTGAGAAATAAATTGTTTTCCTGTATAAATTATCCAGGTTCAGGTATTCTGTTACAAGAAACAGAAAGCAGACTAACACACATGTTTTTCTATTTAAAGCAGATTTCTTGTGAACAGTATATAGTTAGGTCTTCTTTTCTTAACCAATATGATAATCTCTGTCTTTCTGTTGTGGAATTTAGACCATTTACACTTAAAACAATCATTGATGAGGCTGGATTTAAATCTATCATCTCACTAGTTTTTCTCTATTTGTTCCATGTGGTCATTCTTACGTTTTAATTTTTTTGTCTGATTGTGGCTTGTGTGTATTTTATAATTTGACTTTCTCCCCTTATGTGATTAATAATCCTTGAAAAATATTTTTAGTGCTATTCTAGCATTTGCATTATACTTCTTCAATTTATTGCAGTGTGTGGAAAAGATTAATCTTGCCTAAATAAAGGTTTTACCCTTTCCCCCTGGCTTCTGGAAGGTAACCTCAAAATCCTTGGAATGTCCTGCTTAATAAGAGTGTCTTTATTTACATGAGGTCCTTGGTTCGTTCTAGGTAGCCTATTCTAACCACGTGATCTATGATGGGGGCCTTGGGCCAGACAGTTATCAGTTTAACCTCTGGAGAAACTGGAAACTAAGGTCAGCTACGTGGTTGATCAGCCATATCTCTGAAATCAACCCCCAATAAAAATACTAGACACTGAGTGTTTAGATGAGCTCTTTCATCTCTATATATTGCCACACATCATTGCTGGGAGAAATAGGCACTGTCTGCAGAACTACATAGGGAAAAGACAACTGGTATCTCATATTTGTTGAGTCCTGGACCATCTCTGGTATGCCTCTTTCATTACCTGCTATGAATCAGTATTTTTTTACCCTAATAAACTGTAACTGGGAGTATAATTGTTTCTGTGAATTCTGTGAGTTTTAGCAAATTATTGAACCTGAAGGTGATCTTGGAGACCCTCAAACTTTGGCACATTCTACCTTCAAATAATATAATATTTCACGTGATGTGTAAGAACCTTACAATTTCCTAACAATTTTCCTCTTAAATTGAATGTGATATTATCACACATTTTAATCTTATGTATGTCATAACTCCCAATATGCATTGTTATTACTTTTTAAAATCCATAATATATAAGACAATTTTAAAAACAATTTAAGTATTATATATTTATCTCTGATATTGCCATTTTTGGAAAACTTTTTTTTTTGTAGATTAACATTTCTGTCTGATATAATATTCTATTGGTTGAAGTACTTCAACTATTATTTCTTATGTTATATGTCTTCTGGTCATGCATTCTCTCATCATTTGTTTGTAAAAAAGCCTTTTAAAATATTTTTTACAGGGTATATAATGATTGATTGACAGTTACTTTTTAAAAATAATACTTTAGGAATGTCAATTCACTGTTTCCTGGTTTTCACAGTTTCTGGTGAAAAGTATACTGAAATTCTTATCTTTCTTCTTCTGTATGTGATATTTCTTTTAAAAAATATTTAGCTTTTAAAAAACGCTTAAGTTTCAATAGTTTAATAAAATGTTTCTTCTTTAAAAATTTATGCATGTGTTTAGAGTTTTGTGATCTTCTTGGGATTGAGTTTTAGTAACTATCGTTAATTTTTTGTTAAATGCTTGGCTCTTGTATTTTAAAATAATACTTCTTCAACATTACTTTTGGGGTCTCCAATTACATAGATATTAGAATCTTTGTCATTAATTAGCAGTTCATAGATATTCTGTCCTGGCTCTCCAACTCAAATAATTTTTCTCCTTGTGTTTTAGTTTTGAAAATGTATATTGGTCTATTTTCAAATCCAATGATAATTCACTTGACTGTGTTCATCAGTGGCATTCATTATCTCTTTTAATATTATTTTCCTTTTGACTTATAGCATTTTCATCTTACTCTTTATTACAATTTTCCTCTCTCATCTGAAATTCACCCTCTACTTAGGTATGTTTCATATTATTGTTATCCTTTACATATTTTTTATAGTTTTTTTGAAAGTCACTGTCTGATAATTGCAATCTCTGGGGTATCTCTGGATCTGGTTCTTTTGTTTGCTTTTTCTCTTGACAATGGGTTGCATTTTTGCAATTATTTTTTTCAGCTTATAGTTTTGGGTTGAAGAGTAGAGAACAGTAGAGATTCAGTTCAATAATATTTACACCTGGTAATAGGCAAACCTCTATATCATTGTAAAAATACTCAGGCATTAAGCTCCTGAATTTGGGTTTATGTATATTATGACTATCTTTAGTTCATTAAAGAGCTGAAAAATTTTCTAGAGTTGTGTCAATCACTTAAAGAAGAATTAACAGCATTTCTTCACAACCTGTTAACAAAAAATAGAAAAGGAAGGATACTTGCAATCCATTCCCTGATACTAAAACAGTGTCAAGATAGGAAAGAAAGTACAGACCAGTATCTCTTATGGATATTAATGCAAAGATTCTCAACAATGTAGTAGCAAATCGAATCAAGCAACAGATAAAAATTATATACCATGACTGAGATTTATCCAAGAAATGCAAGGTTGATTTAATATTCGAAAATTGATAAATGTAATATACCATAGCAATAGAATAAAAAACAAAACCCACATTCTAATCTCAATAATTCAGAGATGAGTTTGCTAAAATTCAGTGACCTTTTATTATAAAAACACTCAACACACTATTCCTTAACTTGATAAAAGGCATCTATGAAAAACTCACAGCTAGCCTTATAGTTAATGATAAAAGACTAGATATTTTACCCCTAACATCAGAAACAAGACAAAGATGTCTATTCTCATCACATATATTTAACACTGTAATGGAGATTTTACACAGGGCAACACGTAATAAACACCAATAAAAGACATTCATATTGGAAATAAATATAAAGCTATCTCTATTCACAGATAACATTTGTATATAGAATATTCTGAGGAATCCACCACAAATCTTTTAGAACTAATAAACAAACTCAGAAATGTTGCAAGACACAAGGTTAATACACAAAATTCAGTTCTGTATCTATACACATGCAATGAACAAAATGAAAATAAAATGAGCAAAATAATTATAATAGCATAAAAAAATAAAAATACTCAGGAATAAATTTTACAAAATTAATGTAAAACATATAACTGAAGTACAAAACTTTGTTGAAAGAAATGAAATAATATCTAAATAAATAAATAAATTACATGCTCTCAGATGGGGAGACAGTATTGTTAAGACAGCAAGAATATCCAAAGTGATCTAGAGATTTAGCACAGTATCTTTTAGAATTTCAGATGGCAGCCAGTGCAGTGACTCATGCTTGTAATCCCAGCACTTTGGGAGGCCGAGGTGGCTGGATCACCTGAGGTCGGGAGTTTGAGACCAGTCTGACCAACATGGAGAAACCCTGCCTCTACTAAAAATACAAAATTAGCCAGGTGTGATGGCACATGCCTGTAATCCCAGCTACACAGGAGGCTGAGGAAGGAAAATCACTTGAACCTGGGAGGCAGAGGTTGTGGTGAGCGGAGATCATGCCACTGCATTCCAGCCTGGGTGACAGAGCGAGATTCCATCTCAAGGAAAAAAAAAAAAAAAAAAAAAAAGAAAGAAAGGAAAAGAAAAAGAATTCCAGATGGCTTCTTCATAGAAATTGACAGGTTGATCCTAAAACCTGTAGGGAAATGCAAGGACTCAGCATAGCTAAGACAATTTTGAAAAGAAAATCAAAAAACAAAACACAAATTTTCAGGACTCAAACTTCTACATTTTATAACTTACTAGAAAGCTATCTATCTGTCTATCTATCTATCGGGGAAACCTGCCCCCAATATTTCAATGTAGGTTCTTTCTATTTTCTGTAAGTGTTTTGACTGGCTGAGGAATAAAGAGAAAGTGTACAAAGAAAGGAATTTTACAGCTGGATCACTGGGAGTGACGTCACATATTGGTAGGACCATGATGCCCACCTGAGGCTCAAACCAGCAAGTTTTTTTATTAAGGATTTCAAAAGGGGAGGGGTTGTAAAACAGGGAGTAGGTACAAAGATCACATGCTTCTGAGGCAACAGGACAAAGGCAAAGCAGAACTACTGATAAGGGTCTATGTTCAACTGTGCATGTATTGTCTTGATAAACATCTTAAACAACAGAAAACAGGGTTTGAGAGCAGAGAAACGGTCTGACCACAGATTTACCAGGGTGGAGTTTTTCCCCACCCTAACAAGCCTGAAGGTACTGCAGGAGACCAGGGGGTATCTCAGTTCTTATCTCAACTACATAAGACAGACACTCTCAGAGCAACTGATTATAGACCTCCCCCCAGGAATGCATTCCTTTCCCAGGGTATTAATATTAATATTCCTTGCTAGGAAAATAATTTAGCGATATCTCTCCTACTTGCACATCCATTTATAGGCTCTCTGCAAGAAGAAAAATATGGCTCTTTTTGCCCAACCCCGCAGGCAGTCAGACCTTATGGTTGTCTTCCTTTGTTCCCTAAAAATCGCTGTTATTCTGTTCTTTTTCAAGGTGCACTGATTTCATATTGTTTAAACACACATGATTTTCAATAAATTTTACAGTTAACACAGTTATCACAGTGGTCCTGAGATGATGTATATCCTCAGCTTGTGAAGATAACAGGATTAAGAGATTAAAGTAAAGACAGGCATAAGAAATTATAAAAGTGTTATTTGGGAACGGATACATGTCCATGAAATCTTCACAATTTCTGTTCCTCTGCCGCAGCTCCAGCCAGTCCCTCCATTTGGGGTCCCTGACTTTCCACAACAGCTATCATGTAGCTTTAAACAGTGCTATCATTTAGCTCTAGACAGTGTGATATCGATATATTGAGTAAATTTTAAACTATGATCAAGGGAATAAAATTGAGAGCTCAGAAATAAACCTATCAATTTATGGTCAATTGATTTTTTAAAATTGATGGTAAATAATTTAATATGGAGAAGAAAACTTTTTCTTTTTTTTAAGACATATTTATTTAGTTTTTAATGTCTGACCATAAGGTAAGATTTATTTATTTTTTTTTATACTTTAAGTTCTAGGGTACATGTGCACAACGTGCAGGTTTGTTACATATGTATACATGTGCCATGTTGGTGTGCAGCACCCATTAACTCATCATTTACATTAGGTATATCTCCTAATGCTATCCCTCCCCCCTACCCCCTCCCCACAATAGGACCCAGTGTGTGATGTTCCCCATCCTGTGTCCAAGTGATCTCACTGTTCAATTCCCACCTACGAGTGAGAACATGCAGTGTTTGGTTTTCTGTTCTTGTGATAGTTTGCTGAGAATGATGGTTTCCAGCTGCATCCATGTCCCTACAAAGGACACGACCTCATCCTTTTTTATGGCTGCATAGTATTCCATGGTGTATATGTGCCAAAATTTGTTAATCCAGTCTGTCACTGATGGACATTTGGGTTGATTCCAAGTCTTTGCTATTGTGAATAGTGCCGCAATAAACATACGTGTGCATGTGTCTTTATAGCAGCATGATTTATAATCCTTTGGGTATATACCCAGTAATGGGATGGCTGGGTCAAATGGTATTTCTAGTTCTAGATCCTTGAGGAATCGCCACAGTGTTTTCCATGATGGGAAATTTATAGCACTAAATGTCCACAAGAGAAAGCAGGAAAGATCTAAAACTGACACTCTAACATCACAATTAAAAGAACTAGAGATGCAAGAGCAAGCACATTCAAAAGCTATCAGAAGGCAAGAAATAACTAAGATCAGAGCAGAACTGAAGGAGATAGAGACACAAAAAACCCTCCAAAAAATCAATGAATCCAGCAGCTGCTTTTTGAAAAGATCAAGAAAATTGATAGACCACTAGAAAGACTAATAAAGAAGAAAAGAGAGAAGAATTAAATAGATGCAATAAAAAAAGAAAACTTTTTCAAAAAATGGAGCCAGGGAAGCTGGATATTCAAATGCTAAATAAAGGGCAAGAGGGATTGGAGCTCTTCCTCACACCACACACAAGAATTAACTCAAATGAATCAAAGAGCTAAATCTAAGAGCTAAAACTGTAACATATAGAAGAAAATATACAAAAAATCTTCATGACATTGGATAGTTCATATATATCATCTTGGATATAACATGACATTGGACATTGGTTTCATAGATATCAAAAGCACAATCACCAAAAGAAAAAAATGTATGCATTGGTCTCCATCATAATAAAAACTGAACCTCAGAGGATACCATTAGTAAAATAAAAAGATGACTCACAGAATGGGAGAAACATATGCAAATTGTATATCTACCACGGGTCTTGTATAAATAATATATAAAATACTCTCATGACTCAATAATAAAAAGACAGCCCAATTTAAAATGGGCATAGTATCGATAGAGATATTTTCCCATTAAAGATATATAAATGGACAATAAATGTATGAAATGATATCAACATCATTAGTCATTAGGGAAATGCAAATGAAAAACACAATGAATAGCCATTTCTCATCCACTATGATGGCTGTAATAAAAAACACAGATAACCAAGCGTTGTCAAGGTTGTGGATAAATCTGAATGGTCATACACTGCTGGTGGGAATGACAATAATGTAGCCACTTTGGAAAACCATGTGGCAGTTCTTCAAAAAGTTAATCATCAAGTTAATATTTCATCTAGCAATTTCAATCCTAAATATACCCCCCAATGAAAGAAAACATGTCCACACAAAGGGTTTTACATGAATATTCATAGCATCTTATTCATAATAGCCTAACAGTGGAAACAACTCTCATGTACACTAACAAATGAATAAATAAACAAAATGTGGTATGTTATTTGGCTCTAAATAGTAATGTAATATTTATACATGCTACAATATGTATGAACCTCGAAACAATATGCTAAGTGAAATAAATCAGTCATAAAAGGCCACATACTGTATAATTCTATTTATATGAAATGTCCAGTATACGCAAATCTGTAGAGACAGGAAGTAAATTAATAGTTGTGAAGAGATGGGTGGGAGAGGGAAAGAGAAGTAAAAGGATTGGAGGTAATAGCTAAATGGTACACAGGTTCTTTGTGGGGGTGGATAAAAAGATTCTAAAATTGGTTGTGACGATGGTTAATGCAATTCTGTGAATGGATTACAGTCATTGGATGGTGAACTTTAAATTGGTGAATTATATGTTGTGTGAATTGTTACCAGCTGAATAAAGCTGTTACCCACCCCCAACTACAACAACAAAAATCCTCCAGTGTTAATCACCTGTTGCCTTGTGCTTAGGGAGGGTGCTGTGGTACCAGAGGGGTTTTCTTTTAATTATTATTATTATTATTTTAAGGCAGGGCTCATTCTGTTGACCAGGCTTCAGTGCAATGGCGTAATCTTGGCTCACTGCAACCTCTACCTCCTGGGCTCAAGAAATTCTCCCACATCAGCCTCCCGAGTAGGAGTAGCTGGGACCACCGGTATGTACCACCATGCCTGGTTCATTTTGCATTTTTTCTAGAGACAAGGTTTCCCCATGTTGCCCAGGCTCGTCTCAAACTTCTGGCCTCAAGCAATCTGCCCTCTTCAGCTTCCCAAAGTGCTGGGATTATAGCCCTGAGCCACTGCACCCGGCCCAGAGGGCTTTTCTTAGTGTCTGTGCTCCATTTGTCCCTGTCTACGTGTGCACAGAGCTTGCAGATCTTCAAGCTCTTTCCTCTTTCCCATGGTAACTATTGTTCTTCTTATTCAGTACTTTGCCAGGGTGGTGGTGGTGACTTTGGTCCAGTCTCAGTCTGAGTCAGACCCTGTGTGTCTGAGCATTGAGGGTAAGTCTCTCAGCCTTCCTGTCTCTTCTCTCCATGGCAGCCAAGTTCTTTGTATTTGTAGAAAAATCTCCTGTAGAGAGATTTGCTGGTACATCACTTAGTGGTAAGTAACTTTGAATGGCATTGATATAGGGTTTAAGACACGTTTTTGCTTTTGTTTTTGACTTCTCCACCAGCATCAAAGTGTTATTTTCTTTTGTTTTTTCTTTTATCCTCCCACCAGCCATCATGGGTCTTTGCATGTGCTCTTAAGGTAGTGGCATTTGTTGCCCCTCCTTAGAACCTTAAAGATTTAGTTTCAAATGAGATAGCATCTAGGGGATTGAGGGCAGTGAGGCTCTGAGCCTTTTCCACAGAAGCACCGCATCCCCTCTAGCCCATCTGCACTAATTAGCAGATATATATGTGTGTGGGATCCCTCTGCTCCCCTGTTCTTACACTAATATTTCTTTTGACCACCTGAAGAGATTCCATGGAAAAGAGCCTGCAAATGAATGCAGTCACCTCTTGTGTCAGTGGCTTTCATTTGTTCTATATTGTTGTGTTTTCCTACGATACTGTCTTCAGCAATCTATTAAAATTTTGGTTGATGTCTTTTCACCTGCTTATATGGTGACCCTTGTCCTGTGCTCTGCCACAAAAGTCAGTCTACTTGTTTCATCTCTCCTGGGAGGGGCCTGCCCATCTTTGACTATTCAAACTATTCTGATGAGTTCAAAAGAAGTTATGATTTATTTAGTTTATCCAGATTTTTCTTATTGGTAGTATGGGAAAAATGCTTTTTCAAGCTTCATAATTCCTACTGGAAGTAAACTCATTTCCATTATTTTGCCATTATAAATAATGCTGCAGTAGTCATCTATGTACATACATTCACATTCACTGAAGATTTTTTCAATAGGAAATACTATTAAAAGTAGAAATTAGGCCGGGCGCGGTGGCTCAAGCCTGTAATCCCAGCACTTTGGGAGGCCGAGGCGGGTGGATCACAAGGTCAGGAGATCGAGACTATCCTGGCTAACATGGTGAAACCCCGTCTCTACTAAAAATACAAAAAACTAGCCGGGCGCGGTAGCGGGCGCCTGTAGTCCCAGCTACTTGGGAGGCTGAGGCGGGAAAATGGCGTGAACCCGGGGGGCGGAGCTTGCAGTGAGCCGAGATCGCGCCACTGCACTCCAGCCTGGGAGACACAGTGTGACTCCGTCTCAAAA